>NW_008825614.1:6768716-6777129 GCF_000699105.1 Pygoscelis adeliae
CGTATATGTTCAGAAATTTGAGACCTCAGTTCCTCTGCATCAATTTTCTATTTAAATATGTATAAATTCCTAAGCAATAGAGGAACTAAGTTGGCAAAGTACACATATATTAACCTAAACTCAATTTAAGTTCAGATATATGTAACAAACAGCATCACTTGAGTAGTTGAACTGCTTGAATGGCTTAAATTTAGTCATATGCTTAAATCTCTACTGAACAGAGACCAGACTGTGGTTTTTGGGAAGTTTTACATTTAACATTTGCCTAAATACTGACTTAAGCTCCAGGACTTAAATCTACTGAATAATTTTAATTTAGAAAGGACAGAGGCAGGTAGGGGGAGGAAATTCTTTCCTTCTTCTGAGAAGAGATGTAAAATCATAGACAGAAAGGGACCCTGATATTCCACGTAACACCCCTTGCCATCCTCCCCCTTCTACCTACACTGTACATTGAAGTTTACTTATTACCATTCACTCACAGAATCAACTAATTTGAAAACTGTTATTACATCTCCCTTCAGTTTTCTGATCTTCAGACTAAACAAGCCCAGTCCTCTCAAATTTTGCTTGTAAGACATTTTGCTACAGGTCTTTGATCATTTTTGTCACTTTCCTCTGGACTGCCTCTGCTTTCTTCACATCTCTCTTAAAATGTAGTAACCTGAACAGGAGATGAGAGTTGAGGGCTTTACCAGAAGATTGAAAAGATTACTTGCCGTGATTTATATGTGACCCTTCATTTTATACATCCTAGTACAAGTGGTTAAAATTATTGATTTATGTACAGATTATTATCCCTTATAACCCCAAAACCATTTCTGGCAAAACTGCTGCGTAGGCAGCCCTCCCTCATCTTGTATTTGTGCAGAAGTCATGAGTTTGGTCAGGAAGAATCAAAATAAGCATAGCACCTTGGTCTGGACCTTATTAAAACATCTCTTATTTTTCCAGACTATGATTCTAATTTGCTGAGACTGTTTTGAATTTTAATCCTGTCCTCCAAGGTGCTTGTGACTCGTCCAGATAGGGTATCATCCACAAAAATTATTACATATGCTCAACTCCACCCTTCATTACTGAAAATGAGGAATAATACCAAACCAGGACAGGTCAAAGTATGACTCCTCTCCTCCTTTTCTGTATTGCTCTAGTTTAACAGAAACCCATTTATAACTATTTTTTTAATTCAGTTTTCTAACTTGGTGTGCTTACAGTACTTGCTCATTCTGCATTTTCTTGGTTTATTTATGGTAACGTCTTTCAAATCATGTCAGAATCTGATGGTGACTCACAACTACTTCATTCCACAAATCCTGTTACCCTGCCATTGAAGGAACTGTGATTGGTTTGACAGATTCTTAGTCTGATGTATCTGTCAGTTGTTACTTATCACTTTTATATCCTTTGCTTACAGGTGGGTTGAGTGTTGCTCCTTATCTATTTGGCCTAGAATTCCTTTATCTGCAATTCTCCCCTGTTTAAAAATCAGATACTGTGCTTCCCCATTTCCTGTATTCTAGGTTTCCAGTCATTCTCTCATTTTCCTGTTCACCTGTTCTGGATTATTCCAGCCCACCCAGAAATAATAGGAAGAGTTCACGTTTGTCAAAGTGATCTCTAATTTATTCTTTGCTTATATGAATCTCCTATTTCTTTGTGCTGGACAGCTGAATTTTTTTTTAGTGAAGAATAGAGCAAAAGCCCCTTCAGAATTCCAACATCATCTTTTAGCCAGTCCAGTACCTAATGGGAGGACTAATGGTGGGGTTCTACTGAGCAGAATCAAAACTAGCAGAATCTATCCAAAACATACACCAACAACTTAACTGAAGGCATGGGGTTTACTTTATTGTTTTTCCTTTTAACATCAATTCTGTCCTTCAAATCATCCTGTCAGCTGATTAAAAAAGGCTTTGTGTATTTGATCTTTCTGTTTTGTTGGTGTATAAGACAAAAAAGACATTTTGCATTTCAAAGAAGACACCATATTGCTGAAGCCTGGTACTGGATCACAGTAGTGGAACACCAGTTTAGTATGTTCACAGTATGTATGTACACCAGTTCACAACTGCATTGCAAATGTGAGCACTTACTCAAATGAGCCCATTTGCTCTCATAACTGAGATGGTGAGATTACGGTATGGGCACACATATATACAAATATATATACATAACAAATTGCATACTGAGCACTTGAAAAATCAGATTAGCAAGAAGATGAAATAGCTTGAAAGCTATTTCAAAAACACCTTTCAACATCCCTAAAATTATTAAAATATTGGAAAAAATCTAGCTTATATTTATTCTTAGAACTACAAATACAGTAATTATAGTTTTGTGCCATGTTGTTCCCAACCTATTATAATAAATATTTTGCATACATTTCTTTTTTCACTTTCTCATTTATTGAGCCCCATGCAAAAGTGTATTTACTATGAATGCAGAAACATGAGTTAGGCAAGATTCTCCTTTGCATTTGATGGGAATAATTTATACACGCTTCATTGATGGTTTCTCTACATTCACGTGTATATTGTAATGTTTCAGTATATTTTATGAACAAAGGAAGTATACATGTAAAAGTGTTGGTATAAAGTCGGTGACATGGTAGGGCTTTTACTTTTTCAGCCTGATGAGCAGAGAAGAAGAGAGGTTAAGGAAAAGGCAGGAAAGGATCCATAATAAAAGAGGCATCCAACACCCGGGCATAAATAGAAAGCTTTAGATTTGCCAAAAGTAAAAAACAAATAAAAAACTATGACTGTAACTCAGCACTATCACCCTAAGTTTCCAAGTCCACTTAAGACTGCACCCTAGAAACGAGGAGTTTATAGATGTTAAATTAGACAGACTTTGCTCTGTGATGCAAACCATGGTTGTGACCTAAAGCAAGAATATACAATGCCTTTCAGTTAGAGGGTCTGTCACTCTTATTCACTTTGATGCTCTTCCTTCACTTTCAGGAAAAGAGCACAGGGAGTTAAGGTTTGTGGCCTGCTCCCCTGTTGTCCCTCATTTTGCAAGCATTGAAATCCAGATGAAACCTCAAGCTGCATAAGAAACACACACACACAAAATCCTGTTCACATTCATCAGTAACTTTTTCCTTTATGAAAGTTTCTATCAGAGCGCCAGTGAGCCTTATTATACAGTCATCCAGCTCTAGTTACCACATAGTCATTCAAAATGAAGCATTATAGAAACTCCCATAAAAGGTTTCTTCATCTGAACGAACACTCACCAAGGTCCTTTCTTCCTCCCACTTTGAGATGCAGTAGAAGTGAATGAGTCTCTGCGGGCACTTTGGCTCCTGCAGATCACAGGGGCCTCTGTGGCCCCTCATAACCTTCTTGGTTGTCTTTACTCTAGTAACAGCATCCCTATATAGATAGGGAAGGCAGAGTCAGCAGCCTAAACCTATCATCCCTTTGTTTGAAACTCATCTATAAATATTAGCTGTAGGCCTACGTTTAGTTACCCTGTAGCAAACTTCTCTCTGCATCAAAATTACACATATTTATCACATGCCTGGCGTTTCTGGTTAAAGGTGGTACACAGCTTGCAGTCTCCCCTGCAACTATTTGTTAAAATCAAAACAGGAAACTCGACTTGGATTTGGTCAGTACTACCCCAAATATGTGCTATGGGGGGGCTCCCCCAAGAAGAGTTCACGCTTTTCTGTCCCTCGCTGAGTATAACACAGCTGGACCATGTTTAACATATCAAGGACGTGGGCCATCTTCAACAATCAGCATAAGATTGTAGACTTGTTTTGTTCTGTGTTTGCATCCTGAGTAGACTGCTATCTGTGCTGTCTCTTCTTTGGAAAAGGTACCAAAAGCAGTAGTGTTGCTTTTTGGGACTGATGGGAACCTAACTCCGTAGGGTTAGAGCACATGGCAAAACGTCTGGAGCTCGGTCTATGCTAATGCCTCTACTGCTGCTGCTGCTTGGGGGAAACAACTGGAGATGAATTACTGGTCTTAACTTCCCTAATTAAGGAAGAGCTGGAGGGAATACATCATGGGCAGTAAGAAAGAAACTGAAGAAAAAGAAATTTTTCTGGTTTATGCTTCAAATGATTCATGACCTGTAATACATCATATGCAGTCCTGATTCAACAAGATTCTTAGGCAAGTGTATTGCTTTAACTTGTAACCCTCTCTGAAAACTATGGTAAAATTAAGTAGTGTTTCATTTAAAAAATGAAAGACTAAGTGAGGACAGAATTTAGACCCAAAAGGAACTGGGTCCGTTATATTGTTTTCACCACTTTTTAGAGACACTTTTTTCACATCAGACATTTGTAGCAGATCGCCTTCAGTGGAACTATTTGTGTCCCTCAGTTCAGAAATGACTATGTCCATAAGATGTAATAAAGTTTTTAGGGACACAGAGATCACAAACAAAACTGAAGTAATCTACTCTCAGCTGTGGTCATCTGCATGTCCACCTGAATAGAAGATATGATCTCAGGGTCTCTCATATATAAGTAACTTCTATATAGCACAGAACAACAGACCTAGAACAGAATTAGATTAATGTTTTCCTTCTCTTCTGTCATAATTTCTACAAAACTGATACATTCCTGAAGAAGGCTTCAATTCAGCACTCGTACAAGGAAAAGCACCTGCCCATCTCATGTACACCACTCAAATGCAGTTCTCTCTGGGAAAAATATGGCATGTACTGAAAAACATGGGGTACTGCACAACAGTTTGTCATGAAAAAGATGAGAAAATGAGCTCCTATTGGAAATGGAGGAAGAATTTAAGGAGGCAAAATTCAGGAAGATTGTACCATGTAATTCCTTGCATTTAAAGAAACCATAACTGTGACACTAGGATTGCAATTCACCTTGGAAACAATAAATGAGAAGTGATCAGGAATAACAAAGCCTATGACTGTGTGTGGAAATACCATGTCCCTTAGCACACAGGGACAGTGTGCTATCTCCTTAGGAGGATAAGGGCCCCATATTAACTTGGAGTTTTGTTCCTATCCCCAGAGCAAATCCTGTTGGAGTAGCAGAGCATTTCAAGGGAGGGTGTCTTGTTTAAATGGATAATGCAATTTTCAGCAACATTTTAAATTTATGTATTTCTGTGTATCAGCTAAATTTCCTAGCCTAGGTAAAAGTGTGAAGGGATCTTCACCTAATAGTATTGTTATCAGGTATCCTGTTTTTTCTGATCCTTTAATAGACTCCAGAAGTTCTAAGAAACATTGAAGGAACATAAACATCATCCTACTTCCCTGCTAAAAAGGTCCCAAGAAATATCTATGACATGCAAAAGGGCTTCCATTTTTAAAGATATGAAATATGTTCAAGTTCTTGTAAGAAATAAAGCATTACACTTGGGTTTTCATTTAAATATGATTTCTGAAAACTAATAAAAAAATTAGAAATGTTGATGCACAGAAAAATGACAAGTGAGAAAAAATTTATATAAAAATATCCAAAGGATAGCAGAGGGAACTAAATGGGGGAAAATTACTTTTGCTTTGGAGAGAGCATTATGTGGGCAAGGCAATTTTATTAACATGGTTGGATAAAATATAAAGGGTTTTCCTAATCTCAGGGACTTCAAAAGAGACTTTTTTTGAGACAGTATTAATATCAAAGCCAGTTGTCACTATTATTAAAATGTTCTTTGCTCTTCATTAGTCACAAATGATCCCCTCGACTCACAAAAAGGTACTCGGTAAATTAAAAGCTTTTATGTAACACTCCAACAAAAGTTGAATGACTCCAGAGTTAAAAGGCAACTCTTGCGTCTGCCAATATACAAAGTGGTACCCAATTTCTTCCTTTTTTAAAGAAGCAATTTCCTTAGGGTATTTATTCATTTATAGATCTATTAAGAGACTGATTAGGAATGGACGATTAATGGAATGCTTTGTCGTTCTGAGTTCTCACAAGCAATCATTAAAGGCCTGATTTTGCATTGTGGGCAGCCTGCTGGTGCCATGTAAAATCCCTCTGGAGGATAAACAGGTCCATCCATCTACAGGGCTGAGTGAAGCCCGGATTTATGTCTGCGTGAAGGCAGAACAGTAATTCCTCGCGCTGGGTACTTTTTGTAACGTGGTATGTCTAAGCACTTCAAAAGAGTTTGTTTGCCGATCGTGTTAGCCAGAACACAGCTCATCCCTCCAGTGGGCTGCATTGTGTGACTCTTAATCGCTGCTTAATTGCAGTCTCACACCACTGAACTTAATGGGAACTCCTCACCGACTTGCATGGTGAAAGACTGGAGGATAGGATTATGAGATTTTCTTCATGTACACTGAGAAATACCACACATGATGCGGTGAAGTTATCGTGATTTGCCCACCACTGGATGCATGCGGTAGCTTGCTTGAAATAATGGCCACCGTACTTAGAGATTTCTTTTCACTGAGCCGTGCATCTTTCTGAGGCTGAGATTTGGGGACTGAGGATTGACTGTTGTTTTTTATTGTAGCTATTTTCTGATAGCGCTGTTGGTAGCACCTTTTTTCTGTTGTATCTTTGCTTTGCGGTAAGATTGGTGCCAGACCAGTAGATGCAGCACTGGGAACCAGATTTCCAGGATTTTATGCCTGCCCTGATACTGATTTGCCTTGTGCCTTCAGTTAAATCACTTTTCCCCTTTGTGCCTCAATTTTTCTATTTATAAAATGGCAAGAGAAATGGTGGGCTAAGGCTGAATTAATACCTTTGGTCTGCAATAGAAAGGTAATAGAGTAGTACAAAGTATTAATTATTATATTATCTCTCTCTCTTTTTAATGGATTTATATTTAATTCAGTTACAGAGACACGCTTTGTTCACATAATAACATTTTCTACTGCCTTTGAGGCTCGTAGGAGCAAGCTTGTGGGAAGGAAACTGGTAAGTGTTTGAATTTAGAAATGCTGCTGGTTTCAGTGTATTTAAAATGCTGTTGAAGTCAGGACGATTTAAATGTGTGAGATTTCAAATGTCTCATTGACACACATCGCAAATTCCTTCATTGCCTGAGGGAGCTACAGCAAAAGGAAAAGTTGGAGTCTTTTAGTTTCACAGTTAAGGCAGCTTTTTTTAAAGTGAGTTAATGATGGAGCGTTTGCCTGTGTGGTTGTAACAGACCAATCTGTCACTGTGAGAAGACTCCTGGGGTGACTACCAAGACATGTTAACTAGCAATGGTACCTCCATTTTACATGACTCGTTGCTCACCCTGGTGTTGCAATATACTCTGGCCAGATTCCTGTGTGAGTAATGTGAACAGATCCACATTTCGAATAGAGAGACGAGCTAAACTCAACTAGTAAAAATTAAAGGTAAGGGCACTATGCTGATGAATGCAAGTTGAGGGTCTGTCCAATATTCTTTTTCTATTCTTGTCCTAAGCATTCAGATAATGTTGCTGTGAATAGAGGTGCATCTGTTGTGTTTTGTCATGGAGTTGGCTCCCTCTCACATTCCCTTTATTGCACACCCCACAGCGCGCTGCACTCAGGACATATTGTAAGTACACGCTCATTGATCTTTACTCCATATGATGACAGATATAAATTTGCTGCCACTGCACCTTATGCTAATGTTCAAATGAAAATAAATAGTACACATAGCAGCACACCAGGTTGTGCTTTACCTTCTTGTATCCCCGAATGCATTTATTTGGGAATATGGTGGTCACACCAGCCTTCTGGGCCCATCTCCATATCTCAGTTTCAGAACAGTATAAGATTTTCATGTACATGAGCTCCCTTACATTAGGACTTGTTTTCTTGGCAAAGGAACCAAGGTTTCTGGGTTGGAAAAAGCTACAGAGTGGTCTGACAAAATCTCACCCTCGGCATAGGAGAATCAGGACCATAGTTTATGCCTTAGCTAAACACAGATACTAGCCTGTTCGTTTCAAGGTTGCATTTTGTGTTTAAATGAGACTGTAACAGTCTTTTAGTTGGATTGGACATGATTGACATGGACCCTGCCATTCACGTCTTCCATGATGATGGAATATTAACATGGATATGTTGGACATTTGGAACAGAAAAACACCAAAGTGAAACAAGAAAATTGGTCTCCTACCTTTCCACCTTCATTTGGTATGTGATGCAGTTGTAAATGGCATATGGCTGGAGGAAGCACATCTCAAATATATGCAGTGATATTCCACGTGAAATTCTCTATTACAGTCTGTCCTGGTTTCGGCAGGGATAGAGTTAATTTCCTTCCTAGTAGCTGGTACAGTGCTGTGTTTTGGATTTAGGATGAGAACAAAGTTGATAACACACCGATGGTTTAGTTGTTGCCAGGTAATGCTTACACTAGCCAAGGACTTTTCAGTTTTCCATGCTTTACCGACTGAGAAGGCTGGAGGTGCACAGGAAGCTGGGAGGGGGCACAGCCAAACTGGCCAAAGGGACATTCCATACC
>NW_008825614.1:6777152-6781240 GCF_000699105.1 Pygoscelis adeliae
ATCATCATCATCATCATCATTATTATTATTATTATTATTATTATTATTATATCATTGTCATTTTATTTCAATTATTAAAATGCTTTTATCTCAACCCACGAGTTTTCTCACTTGTGCTCTTCCAATTCTCTCCCCCATCCCACCGGGTAGGGGGGAGTGAGCGAGCAGCTGCGTGGTGCTCGGTTGCAGACTGAGGTTAAACCACGACACAGTCAAAAACCAAATCCCCCATTTGATTCACCAAAGCCAGAATTTCAGCTGATGTCTATGTACAAATAAAAAAGCCAAAATTAGAAGCAAAACAAATGCAATATGTCTCATATACTGCTCCAGCTCACAGAAGATAACATAACCTGTATATCTTCATATTTTTTCCAGTGTCTGAACTGATACTATGGAATTACAGTTGCTGGTTGTGAACGGCCTTTGAAATGAGAGACCCTAACCTATGTACAAATAAAAAAGCCAAAATTAGAAGCAAAACAAATGCGTATGTCTCATATACTGCTCCAGCTCACAGAAGATAACATAACCTGTATATCTTCATATTTTTTCCAGTGTCTGAACTGATACTATGGAATTACAGTTGCTGGTTGTGAACGGCCTTTGAAATGAGAGACCCTAACCCAGATCTCAGAAAAAGAATACAGACGGTGCTTTGTAGCAATGCCAAAACGCAGTCATGTCCAGCTTATCCTGTCCTAGGTGAATTGGAGCCAAGAATAAATATCCTAATACTCTATCAGGGTAACAAAGTCACCACACTTATTAAATGCTTCCAGTTTGAGAAGCATTTTTTCCATCACAAGCTGTAGCTGGGACTCAGTATTGCGGGTATCTTTGTTCACTGCTAGTTCCAGCAATGCATGCATTCAGGCCCAGTCACTTCCAGGTTCCAGATGACATGATGGTGTACTCCTGTCACTGTAAACTGAAACTCAGGCTCAGGAGATTCGTTGCGGGGTCATCTCTACTTTGTTTCTGTCATGATTCAAGTCAAGGATTAGAATGTGATTTTCTTTTCATGTCACACTGCTCTACACCCAAAAAAATGATTTGTTCTGTGCATAGCAATTAACAAAGTCTCATTTTATCTGGAATTTTGTCCCATATCCTCTACAGATACAACCTCAACAAACTCATTTTCTTTCCATCCCTCTCTTAAGACCCTGTTCTAAACTCATTTGCTCATGTCATCCTACTTCCCCAGTTCCTCCCTGTGACATGATGGTGTTTCCCCAACCTGCCCTCAAATACCCTCTTGCTCCATGTGGTCTATCACAGATTCTCCATCCACTTTGTGTCCCCTACTTGAGTTTCTTTGGGGCTCAATAAAAGACAGCACATGCCATGGCTGATATGGTACATTAGGCATGCTGACTGATTGATTTGCCAGGCAGCTATGACCAAACAGCAGGGATGACTGCTGTTTTCCCTGTCTTTCCCTCAAGGAAATAATTAAAAATGGTACTCTTCTACCAGCATTTGTGGAAAATACCAACTTCCAGAAGACTCAGAAGAACTGAGGCCCTTATCCAGTCTCAGATTTGGCTGAAGTTGACTCATAGGTGTGACTGACAGACAGATCAAGCTATTTTTGTTTTTAGTTAGTTTCCTAAGAAAAAAGGTCAAGTTGCAGTATGGTTTAGCCAATGGGACTCTGAAAAGAAGATCAAGGACCTTTGTCATTTTGCCTGTTTTTTACACCACCCTTAATCTGACATATCTAGTTATACTCTATATATACTTCTGATATGGGGCTGATACAGGGCATTGGTTTATGTAAGACTGAGTATTAACGGGCCCTGAACTCTGCTGGGACTTCCAAATATCACTGTAGTAAAACTAAATAAAAGTAACCTTATGAAAAGTTTCTCTAAGCTGTAACACATGCCCACACCTGAAAGGAATAAATATATTAAGGTACATTATGAAACTACCCAGAGTATGTTGGAAAGAAGAGCAACATTAGGGAGGAATCTGCATTGTCTCAATCTTCGGTTTTCCCAGTGCAAGTTCTCCTATCGCTCTGGACAAGCCCATTACCTGGGCGTTAGGCATTGCTTAACTAGTGAAATCGTCCCTGCTTTCTCAAAACCAGAGATGCTTAATGCCTGTTCACACACCACTTGGTTCAGGCTATCTTGCGTTCTAATGAACATATCACAGCAATAGCTCAGAGCTCCCCATATTTCCAAAAAGCATATGTTAAACAATGTAAGCAAAGAGAAACCATAACAGGCTTCACTTGTCCTAACAGTCCATCTGTTTCCTACTCCCCACTGAGCACATCTCTTTTCCTGGTTCCCTTTCAGGTGCACTCTTACCTTATGTAACGTGCTTTTTATTGGAGATTCATGCTGTGACCCTGTCAGAATTGCTACAGCAGGGGTGACCTCGGTAATGACTGTCCACAGCCTGCCAAGCTAAGTTGGTCAGTGTTAGCTGATTAAACTTTTAACAACATCCCCTGTGCGATAAAGGGCAAAATGACAACTTTGCCCATCATCAAGGTGTCTGTATAATAAACTAATTAGTAAACCACACAGTCTGTGGAGCTTTTAATGAGTGCTATCGTCTGGCCTCTGTAATAAAAACCCAGTCTGCCCCCTTTTGGGATTCAATTAAGGCACAGACTGTCATATGCTTGGCCTGGCTGATCAATGAATCCATTCCGACCTTTGTCGGAGCTGTTTGCAAGGTCAGTGGCAGTAGCGAGGGAAGCCAGCCTGGTGGTGGGGAGACATACCCAACAGCACCCGACAGGCACCAGTATCAGCTGCTAATGTCTTCCTGGTCGTTTGACATCAGCGGAAGTTTCTCTCACACAAAGGTTAGCTGAAAGAGAACGTGGCAATATGTATATCTATATATGCATATATATAAAATTATATATACGGGAACTGCTATTTCTGAACAGAAAGGTTCCCCTGTTATTTAAAATGTTCATTAATTCTTTCACATCTGCATATACCTAGGCATCTGTGGTTTTTTCATGTACCACAATATGCTATCAAATGTTTGCTCTCTAAACTCTGTTTACTAATATGCTCCAGACATACAAAGAAAACAAACACAAAAGAGCAGCTCTAGATTATACAAAACACCCCCCTTTTCAGGTCCTTGCATACAAATAATATTTGTATGCGGTTGGACTCGATGATCTTAGAGGTCTTTTCCAACCTTAATGATTCTATGATTCTATGATTTATCACTATACAATTCTAGAAGGGGTCTATAACCATTGAAATAATCTTTATGACACACCAGTGCAACAAGTAACTACTTTTTAATTTTACAGACAGGAAAACTGAGGCAATGACCAAATCAGATACCCAGGCAGGGCAGTGAAGGCATCTTTAAAAGTAAGGGTTTCAGTCCTTTAACCTCTGGCTTCCATCCTCAGGAGGATAAACAGGAATCGTCGGACTAGTACAATGAAGACAAGACCTGTAGTTTCATTACCATCTGTCCTGACCAGTGGCTAAACACCTGAGCTCCAGTCAAGCCTATCGATAGGCGTATAGACTCTGTCCACAGCCACACTGCCACCACAGTAGAGCTGATGATGCAAGGAGCATTGGTTTTTATTACTGCTCTTGTAGCAGTATAGAACCAGAGTTCCCTCTCAAACATAACTTCCTTCAGCAAACAAGAAAGCACTGCATTAGATTATATGGCAGGGCCATTAGAGATTGCATCCTATTGTGAAATGTGTATGCAACCATATGAGCAAAAACTGGATGGAGTTTGTGTCTTCACTCTTCCCAGGTGAGAAACCTAACCTCTAAACAGAGTGGTTTTTCTCTTCTGTCCTCTTCTTTCATTTGAAACAAATCTTTCCTCTGCCACCTTCTCACAGTATTTTATAACCTGGGGACTAAGGAGGTGTCTGAAAGGTGACTTTTAACTGCTATGATGCAAAGAAAGGAAAAAAAATCTGGTCTCAACTGTCCTGCTGATTCAGAAATTGAGCAATCTCCATAGGCATAACCCACATGAATTTATAACAGGAGACCAAGTTCTGTTGGTCTCACAATACCAAAGAACATAAACGCAAGACGATTACAGTGATTCAAAGGTGATGC
>NW_008825614.1:6781533-6793962 GCF_000699105.1 Pygoscelis adeliae
TTGCATTATTTTAGAGGTGGAAAACAAAGGAAATGCAGAACTATGCCTTTTATAATTTAGGCAAAATAGCACTTATCTGCTATCTCTTGAATATCCAGTTACAGCAAGCAGAGAGTTTAGTTAGTTATCAAACAAAAGGCCTATTAAATACATATTTTTTTTTAATTCTCCATTATCACTACTCCAGTGCCTCTATCCTATGCCTCTCTTCCTATTTTTATCTGGCACTTCTGCATGTAACCAATCTTGCATTGTTTACTGTGATTCTTACCTGTATCTCAGTTGCCACTATGTTCCTCTCTTACCAGAGCTGTTACAAGTCACAAAGACTGGTGGTATTTAAGACATAAATTTCTGTATACCGATTCCTTTCAGTAGCGATAAGCAGTTCTCCTGCTGAGGGTGTTTACTATTTCCTATCCTAGCCCCAATTCAAAACCTAATTCAAAGTTGTGGGTTCTGGTACAGCTTGGATAGCTCTGTTCAGCTCTGTTTGTGATGAATAAATCACACTATGAACGTAGTTCTATCTAAACCCATACAGAGGACAGACGTATCCAGAGTCACAAAATTATTTCAGTCCATGAATTATATATTTTAGTGAGAGCTTTGTGTCACCAGCCAAGTCCCTAGTCCCAGCTCTCCACTAGGGCAGCATACTTTGCTAGAGCTCAGGAGTACCCTGTAGTATTCCTTCAGTTATTGCCTCAAAACCGCAAAGGAAAAGGTGCTCACAGCCCAGGCTGGTTCATGAAGCAGAGGACAGGCTAAGTGCTAAGTAGAGGAACATAATTTTGCATTTCTCAGGCAAGCTCAAATGGTTATTTTTGCTGGAGCAAGCCTTGCTCTTCTACACCAGTCTATCATGCACGAGCAGGAGGTTTTTGTATTTGGTAGATGTCACTCTGCTTTCCTCCTTCCAAATGCAGCTATAGCAATTAATTTCAGAATTTAGCCTGTTAAGATGATTGAGAGTATAAGGAGTCACTGGAAGGGGAGACTTATAAAAGAAAACTAAAGAAAGAAGAAAAGCACAAAGACCAACTTACTAAAAATAAATATGAGAATTTTTTTCTTAATTTTGGAATTCAAGCAGGAAAAAAAGAACACTTTTAATTAAATGTTGTGATTTTCTCCTAAATTTTTTGCACCTATATTTGAGTCATTCAACATTATAAACAGGAAAATGCTCATTTTATAATATATTAAGATATTGTTTATTAAAACTAACAGAGTCAAATCTGAATTTAGATTTCAAATACCTCAGATTTAAGACAGACCAGCCTGTATATGTCTTTGTGAATTTTTCAGGGAAGGCATGCATTTTGGTACTGTGTTCTGCTGTTTCTGAGCATGGCTATAGGCACTGGAATCTGTTCCTTTGTGTTCTATAATTTTTTCAAGCAAAAAATTGTGACAGAAAGTAACATAATTTGATAGCTGTAATTATGTTGCTCTGTGCTGTTGAACTAACCCTCAGATCAATAAGACAGGTTATACTCTAAGTTATGCTTATATTGTCTTATCAACCTCAAGACTCTCTGTGCGTATTTATAGGTGTAGTAGTATGTTATATGCTTAGAGGGAAAAACTTTGACAATTTTGCAAAGAAATAAACAGTGGAAAAGGTGTACATAGATATAAAATAATTTTATAGTGTTTCATTTTACCATTTCTGAGTTTCTCAGCTCTCCCTTTTCATCAGCTGCTCATTTACAGTCCTACACTTAGAAATAACAAACGTAGTATATTTAGAATCATAGAATCATAGACTTGTTTAGGTTGGAGAAGACCTTTAAGATCATCAAGTCCAACCGTTAACCTAGCACTGCCAGGTCCACCACTAAACCATGTCCCTAAGTGCCACATCTACATGTCTTTTGAATACCTCCAGGGATCGTCACTCAACCACCTCCTTGGGCAGCCAGTTCCAGTGCTTGACAGCCCTTTTGGTGAAGAAATTTTTCCTAATATCCAATCTAAACCTCCCCTGGCACAACTTGAGGCCATTTCCTCTTGTTCTATCACTTGTTACTTGGGAGAAGAGACCAACACCCACCTCGCTACAACCTCCTTTCAGGTAGTTGTAGAGAGCAATAACGTCTCCCCTGATTTTCCTTTTCTCCAGGCTAAACAACCCCAGTTCCCTCAGCCGCTCCTCATAAGACTTGTGCTCTAGACGCTTCACCAGCTTCGTTGCTTTTCTTTGGATGTGCTCCAGCACCTCAATAACTTTCTTGTAGTGAGGGGCCCAAAACTGAACACAGTATTCGAGGTGCGGCCTCACCAGTGCCAAGTACAGAGTGACATTTGCTTCCCTCCTCCTGCTGGCCACACTATTTCTGATACAAGCCAGGATGCTATTGGTCTTGGCCACATGGGCACAATGCCAGCTCATATTCAGCTGGCTGTTGACCAACACCCCCAGGTCCTTTTCCGCCAGGCACCTTTCCAGCCACTCTTCCCCAAGCCTGTAGCATTGCATGGGCTTGCAGGACCCGGCACTTAGCCTTGTTGAACCTCATACAACTGGCCTTGGCCCATCAATCCAGCCTGTCCAGGTCCCTCTGCAGAGCCTTCCTACCCTCGAGCAGATCAACGCTCCCGCCCAACTTGGTGTCGTCTGCAAACTTACTGAAGGTGCACTCAGTCCCCTCATCCAGATCATTGATAAAGATATTAAACAGAACTGGTCCCAGTACTGAGCCCTGAGGAACACCACTTGTGACCAGCCGCCAACAGGATTTAACTCCATTCACCACAACTCTTTGGGCCTGGCCATCCAGCGAGTTTTTTACCCAGTGCAGAGTACACCCATCCAAGCCATGAGCAGCCAGTTTCTCCAGGAGAATGCTGCGAGAAATGGTGTCAAAGGCTTTACTAAAGTCCAGGTAGACAACATCCACAGCCTTTCCCTCATCCACTAAGTGGGTCACCTTGTCATAGAAGGAGATCAGGTTAGTCAAGCAGGCCCTGCCTTTCATAAACCCATGTTGACTGGGCCTGATCACCTGGTTGTCCTGTACGTGCCGCATGATGGCACTCAAGATGATCTGCTCCATAACCTTCCCCAGCACCAAGGTCAGACTGGCAGGCCTTTAGTTCCCTGTATCCTCCTTCTGGCCCTTCTTGTAGATGGGCATCACATTTGCTAACTTCCAGTCGACTCGGACCTCCTCGGTTAGATGCTATCAAGTTAATTCTTACCAAATGCACAAAGCTGTTATGAAAATTTACTGGCCCAGATCCCAAATTTAATCTCATAGTTTTAATAAGGAGGTGACTGGGTGAAATCTACTGTTACCTCTTGCCTATGATGAAATTTACTTTTCCTTGGGTTTGCGGATGGCTGGAACAGCACTCAGAAATGGAATAATATGCAAGAAGGTATCATGGAGCTATATCACTTGTGGCTCACCAGTAATGCCTAAGTCACCAACAGACTTTGACTGGTTTGACTTTTGAGCTGATGAAATTACTGTGAATGCTCATCTGCAATATGACTGCACCCACTGCTAGAGATGGGAAGAAGGTGCTAAGAGTACTGCAGGTTTCCACTGTACTCAATCATTATTCACTGTGGATCTTTCCTCCCCAGTCCCATGAAATCTACATCTTCTTCACAGTAGTGAGGATTAAGTGGCAGATGACTGAATAATATAAAATCTTCTAGCTACCCTTTTCATTCACATTGCAGAATAATGGAAAATATTTTAGGAAAACTCTCTGAAGGAGCATACTAAAGATCAATACAATAAAAATAAATATCCCATAAGCAAAATATTTCTTTGTTACACTTTGCAGGGGTACTTTGCATCAACCCTTACGCAGATTTGGCTGTGCAAGGTGTGGCTGTGCAAGATGTGGTTTATCCACAAGGGTCCTCTATCCACAGAATACATCTGGGACAGGCAAAGTAGGTCCAATTAACATTTGATCGCTAGCATGGGAGATGTGATGTAGGAAGGAAGCATGGCAAGAGCAATCTGACTTGAGAGAAGGCAAAATATCTTTGCTAAATACAGATCAGATGAAGTCTTGAAGCTGCTCCAACTTTTGAGAAGGGCTGGAGAGCCCTGACTGGCGCCGAGATGGCTTGGAGTCTGTCTGCTGCTGGTGGTGTGCCATGCAGGTCCAGAGGATAAGCATAATCTAACTCTGTGTCGTTCAAGTGACTGGAAGCTCGTTTGGTGATGCAAAAATGTCCATTTCTTCCTGTTTCAGTGCTCTTTTCTTGCACAGATATTCAGTTTAAAGAGCTAACGTTTAATCACAGTTTCTTTGGGTAGAAACTGAGCCAGAGGTTCCTGTGAATATTCATAATAACTAGACTATTACTAGTTTCAACCTAGTTTGTTAATTTGGGATCAGAGTGGCACTTTAGTTCAGAAGTAGCTATGAGAATTGCTCATGAATTTTATCTGGCCTAAGATTCTGTGAGTGAATGGGTAAATTTTGTGTGAGTGTGTAAACACGAACTTCTTGCTGTCTTTATTTTCCTTTAAATGAATTTTGTGTAGTATTTGGTATGAAAGACTCGTTGGGAAGCTGCAGCTAGGTAAAAGGCAAAAAAATAGAGGCAGAAAAGTATAAAAGAATTGGAACTTTAACATAGTCTCTTCACTCTATTATTTCAAAAAAGCTCTGAAAGAAGGCTGCTTACATGGATTTACTGATAAAATCAGGAAGTTAAACTTTTTCTCAGGTCAGCTATTGCTTCTTTACAAGAAAGCCTCAGATTTTGCTACTTGGGCTTCAGTATGAAGGAAATGCTTGTAAGAGATTAATGTCTTAATCAAGGGTTTATATAAAATTCTGATTTAGCATTCTTGAAATTTCACCAATCACAGTTAAATTATATTAATCAGTCTGCTTTTTAGCTCCTTTGAAATAACTCTAAGTACAAGAGGCTGTGAATTTGTAAATCTTCAAGAATAAAAAGGACTGCTGAAAAAGATTTGGGCTATGATTTTCAGTTGTTTATCAACTGGTGTACTAGCAGTTGGCTTTCTATTGAAAAGGGAAATGCCTTATAAAAATTGACCGTTTAAACTTCATACCACCTCAACAGGCCATACCACTGTCATCCTTTCAAAATGGAGATGTTAAGACCAGAATTTTCATAGGTTTGTCAACATTTTTTCTACTCCTATGCTAAGACATTGGAGGCCTGATTTTCAGAAGTACAGAACATCAACTCCAGCACAAATCTGTAGTTCAAGCTGCTGCTCAGTGCCCATGGAAAAATCATGACCTGCAGATGCTTTTCAAATGTGACCTTAGTGGCTTGCCCAAAGCCAGCTAGTGAGATATAATTACCGCTGAAATAAGAGTTAGTGACATTGGGGTTTTTTTTAATGTTGTTATGTATTTGTATTGTGCTAAAATTGAAAGACACTATAAAAAGCAGGTCACCTCCCAAAGATATTTTCTTACTATTGTTCTGGTTTTCCCTTACATTTTATCTTGTGCAGCTTGAGCATGATGGCACTCAGTTGTGGTGTGTGGCGTGAGATCCACAACCAGCAGGAAGACACCTGGCCAGAAATCCAGGTTTTGCAGGGGGACTTTTGTCTCTTTTGACCCTTTGCAGGGTCTGAGCTGATTCAGCATGGTACTGTGACCTACCATAGCATCTTAGTACACACTTAACTTAAAGGGATCTTAAAAATGTGTTTAAAATCCAATGTTTTGTACTTAAATGTGATTTTAAGTGCTTACTCCAGAATTCAGGCCCTAGTATGTAAATTTTGTTAATGCGTCATCTACAAACATCACAAATATACATATGTACAGGTAAGGGAAGAAAGGCATTGCAGAATATCCACATCATAGAAAATAAATGTGTTACTAAGAAAAAATGGCACAGAATTTTTGGCATGAGCAGAAAGGAAAGAACATTTTCTTCAGCAAGACTCAGCAATCCCACGTGTATTGCAGGGCAGTAGTTAGGCGGAGATCCAAGCTGTGCCCCAGGAAAGCAGGCAGAATATGCTGCATTCAGTGAAGCACATGTCCAAATGTTTTACTGAATCGGGGCCTCAGGGAGGAAATTTCCTCTCCCTGCCTCTGAAATGACCGGCAGATTATTCTTTTAAGATTCTCTCCCATCTAGTGTTTAACCACTCTCACTTTCTTCTGAGCTTGCTCACAAAGCCTTTATCTTATTTGTCAATGTTTGATATTAAAATAAAAAAAGGTATTAATCTCTGCAGTGACCTTTCTGCTTTATTTCTCCTGGAAAGGGATGCTGCATCTTTTGTAAGTAACTTCAAGGCAAGATATTATGCGGCATTCAAACATATGGCTTTTATCCAGTTAATCATTGTGCATTACCTACTTTCATCAATGTTCGAAACTTAATTCCAGGATTACTCATCCCCCCAAAAACCCAAATAAGAAAATCAGAAGAATAGACCCAAACAATAGAACTTGTATACCAGGATAATTAGAAAAGGAACCTATTACCCAGGATTATAATTACTGACTAACATATTAAATGACCTTTAACATTTACCTTAAGCCCCAGATTTCTAGAAAACCAGCAAGGTTATGAATGCCATATTAGTAATCTTTAATCTTTATTACTGCTGTGGACAGAATTTTAATGATTTTTAAATAGGCACCGGTCACTAACATATCCCTATTAAAATAAAAAAAATCTCATAAAAAATTAAATGGATTAAGACTTCAAATGTACCATCATCAAAAGTATTATCTAATTATGGAGTTCAGTGAACAGGCCAAGTGAAATGGTTGGTAATATTAGTTACTTACCACATGGGAATGCCCGGGATTTATGCACAAATAGATTCTGCTTCTGTTGCAACATAGTAATTAAGAATTTGTCAGGGAAATTTGACCCTCTAGGGTAGATATTACTTTGTAAAATAAGAATGGCAGAGCACTAGTCTCCTTGCTGCACATAATTTAACTTGATTATTTATACATCAAAGGGAGTCTGCAGTGACTGCAGTATAATATTTAAGTAGAGGGATATTAGAGAAAGAAGCATCTAGTGAAATCTTTTTCCCAAATCTCCGTGAGAAAATAGAGGAAATTTTCATAAAGCATTTCATTTTGCATATAAATTGGTGCCTAGATTGTGCCTGTGAATTTACTGCTGTCAAATTTAATTTTTCTTTAATTCTTCAGGCCCAGATGTGAAAAGCTCTGTGTGCAGGCTGCAATTTTCAATGCTTACAGGTAGCACCCAGATCAATAATGTGTCTTTATGAGAAATTACTGTTAATGTTATTGAGTATGCATTTTGCTTTATAGGATAATAAGGTAATATGAAATGCCAATTCATTCATTAGGAGAAAGCTAAGTGCTTAAATGAAATGGGTGACAGGTCTGAAAAAAGATGTAGTTGTGGGCAGGAAGTCAAGAATGGATTTTTAATGACCTAATACCGAAAGGTTTTTACCACTTATTTGCATTTGCTTCCTATAAACAATATTAACTTTAAAATAAAAGTGCTTGCATATTTAAATTGCAGTAAGTGATTCCACTTGAAAAGGCTATTTGGAAATGACAGGTTTCTGGGAAACTCTCTGACTGGTCTTTTTGAAGACCACAAAATGAACTCATCTGGTATAAAAATTAAAACAAAACTCATTTAAATTGACAGGCATAAAGTGAGCATATTGTGGACATGACCAAAAGCCAGAGGTTAGTATGTGAAAAAAACCCATAAAATCTTTAGCTCTTTGTTTTAAGTACAGCGTACTCCCAGGTCGGTAAGGTAAAAATAGTAGGTATTGAAAATAAGACCCAAATGGTTTGTGCAGGGAAAAACTTCCAAACCAAACCCAGATCCTGTTCATCTGGGTACATCAGACTGTAGCCTTGTTAGAGTCTTCTTCAATATTGTAAAAGAAAAAAAAAAAAAAGAAAAGCTGTTGTTGCGTGAAAGTTTCTTCATAAAGTAAGAAATTAGTTGTTTTCTAGGTACATTCAATGTCTGAAACCATGGCCACATGAAGGAAAGTTAATGGACTTTTTTGTGAAACCTCACTTGGTTCTTTTTTCTCCTCAGCCGAGTCCTAACTCATTTTTCTGAGTTTTACAGTTTTCACCAGGTTGTTTCCCCTTTTTTTCTCTGCATTGGATCCCCCAAGTGCGATCCCCGGAGCACAAGCTGTGCCGGCTGGCCCTGCCAGCCTGATCCAGCGCAGGCTGGAGCCGGGGGAGGTTTCTCTTCCTCCATGGAGACAGGATCAGAGCCTTCAGGAGGTGACTGCTGGTGACTCAGGTGCCTGGAAGCAGGGCTGCCTTTGCTCGGAGCAGCCCTGTTAGAGACATGGCCCCATTCCCTGCTCCTGTCCACCAAGGAAAGCCTCTGCCACCCAAGCAAAGCATCCTACAAAATTCTGACTTAAAAATGCCAAGTTTTACCTCACCGACGTCATTTATTAAGATGTATCACAAGGCAGGAGAAGGGAGGAATTCATAAGCCTACATGGTGAACAGCACCATCCAGGTACTCCAGTTTTCCTCACTCCCACTGCAAAGCATTATCCTAGTGATGACTAAGTATATGTATAGTCTAATGCTAGTTTCCAAAGCTGTTCTTCCTTCTAGAGAGATATGGGTACCTAGCTCCCATTAAAAAAGATGGCATTCTCTTCAATTAGATGTCCAAATCCTGCAGAATTTCTCAACAATTATTTTCTTAAAGTTTTCATTTGGTCTTTTATAAATTCAACATTTTTGCTCTTCAACAATAAATGAGATACTTTATTTACTATCAGCACCTTAAGACAGCAGTTTGGAAGCAGAGGGCTTATTCTTTTTTTTTTTCTTTTAAATAGCTTACACTATAAAAACAAAGGACAGATACCAGAAAAACCTTTACAGTTTTATTTTTATTTCTACTTTAACTTGCAATAGCTGTTTTGCCTAAACTTTTTTCTTTTTTTTTTTTTTTACTTTTATGTAAGACTTTTTTTTTTCCCCTTGACCTTCAACATCTCAAACTATAAAGAGAGCGCTTTCTCTAACGCTGTTTGAATATACTGTATTTTCCTTTTAAGGAGCCTTCCACTGATTTTTATCCTTCAGGGATCAATGGTTCCTTCAGTTCCATAATCTGACAAGCTATAGCAAAAGCAAAAGTCTCCCATTTCTAGAGCCATAAGTGTTAACGTGAGATGGCAACGGATGTATTTTCACACTGAACTCACAACAGCCTAAGGAGAGCTTTAAAGTATCTTAGCCTAAGTCTCTCTCTTTGGGAGGAATGAGATATGGGAGGAACTTTAGTATTATTGTTAATCTGTATTACAAAAGCACCTAACAGCCTCTACTGAGTTCAGGGCCCCATTAAAAGCAAGGATGGATAAAGCTGGTTCAAATGTGTCTTAATTTCAGCATAACCTATGCATGCCTTTGCTTTCTGGTAGCCTGACTGTTTTCCACAAAACTCTTGATAAGTTTGGAAAGGGGGGGAAAGAAAGAAAATGGAAATGCTGATTCACTATTAAATTAAGCACTGCTCATTTAGCTGCTACAGTTATTTGGAAGAAACAAAATTTGTGCTGTAAATGTTAACATAATCAGTTGATTTCCAAGGGACTTTTTGATCAAATTCATCTACGTATCAACCCATACTTCTTGGAATGATTCTTTCCCTGTTGTCTCCCTGTGGTCCTTTGCACAAGGTACAAATACTCCCTTCTACTCCATCATATACTATATGGAGAGTTAACTTTCTTCATTTCTTTAGTACTTCAGTACTGGTCACTTTGTCTCACTGACATTCAAACACTTTGACATGATGCTGACCATTCCTACAGACCATTCCTACCATTCCTACAGAAACCAGCTGGGAGGTCTACCTGGAGGAGCATCCCACACAGGGACCATGTAAAGGGAGGATGGATTGGCCAGCTGAGGTGTGGAGGACGAGGAAGCTGCCCTCCAACACTGGTTGTCCTTCAAAGGAGGCTCAGAAACCTGGTGAGTCTCTGGGTGGTGCTCCCTGAGGGAGAGCAGCCATCAGCAACAGTAATTCACTTTAAGTTCCCAAGCGTGAAAGTGAGGGAAGTGGAGCTGGGCCCCTGCTCACATCTTGCTCTGACACTATTGTACTGCCTCTAGAGCATGCTAACTTCTAAAATAAGAGGGGCATCAGAGGGACCTTGGTGATCTAACAGCCCTTTGATATGCATTGGTGCTCACACTGGGATGGTACCACTGAGGTAACACTGTCACCATTTCAGATTTGTTAGAGTTGATGTTGTAGTAGAAAAAATATTAACTAGGGTTTAATGTAAAGCAGCTGAATGGGATTCAGAGGGAAGATAATGGCATATATTTGCAATAAGTTTTATATTTATGTCCATTTTCTCTAGAAAACAACAACATATTGCAAACAGATTGTGACAGGTCTAATTTACATATATGCTTCAAGCTCCTGTCTTTAGTACTTGAACCATATGGACACTCCAGGCACTCCAGTTTCTACTTCTAGCATCAAGGTATACAAAAGGCTTTAGCTGGGAGTGGGTAACAAGCAGCCTTGGCAAAAATTAAAATGCATGTGACCAGCAGATCCTCTATATTTGCTTGCCGTAAGAAAAAAATTACACTACCTCCCCTTCTACCTCCTGTGGATATACAGGCACTGCTCTTGACTTCTTTGACCTTTCTAACTATGTTATCACTGTTTCAAAAGCATTGTCCTCTGCTGCAGCCAGGGCTTTGACATTCCAGCTCACTTCAAGTCTGCTGTTGAGATCTCATGATTTCTCTTTCCCACTGTTATTTTGAATCAAAATATTTCTAAGCTATGGTTTATATGACACATCCAAACAGTATTGCTCTGAAAAATATAGTTATCTTCCAGCAATCAAGTAGACCCACTGAAATAAAAGAAGCTAAGAGACTGAGTCAAAGCCTATTAAACTCCCTGGATATTTACTCCAAAGAGTTTTGGATCAGGCTTTTGACATACTTCATCTTCTATACATTGTCTAAGGCTCTAACAAAGATATTTACGACCAATTACCAACAGTAACGATTGTAGAGGTTACTGATGATCTATAGACTGCAGTGGGACAATCACGGTGATAAGACATTCTTCTCTTCTCATTGCAGACATCTGGGTAGTATTGTTACATTGCTACTGTTAAAGTGGTTGTGCAAGTGATTTCTCTTAATAATCTAATAAGTGCTTTGGGATCTTTCTGAATAAATGGATTTCTAGAGCACATGCATTCCTCTTATTATTACTTATCTGCCTGAGTACTGTCACCCAGAAATAGGGATTCTCTCCATTTATTTGGTTTTGAAATAATATATAATCAGTTCAGCTATAGATCTCAATCATGTCATGGGAAGCAAAGCAGTATCTGTTATAATATATTAGCCAAATGTATTCAGACAAATGGATCCAACAGCAGCTTACCACAGAAAACAGATTTCTCTAGTCCTTTAAGAATGTAGGGACGTGTGGGTTTTTTAATGCTGTTGTTGTTTTTATAAATAGGCATCTAGTCCCATATATAAAATATCAGGATAGTTCCTCTTTCTCATTTGCACAGGCAGTTACTCAGTCTCTTTATATATCCACCTGTTCGGACATTGGAAGCAGTTTTACACATCCCTTCCCTAAAATGAGGCCCACATTAAACACATTTTTCCCTAAACCGTTATTATCTCCTATGTGTTGTTAACTGAAAATAAAGCAGCTAGTTTGAGTATAATTATTCATAATTTGTTGAGCATTGATAGCATCCATAATTCTTCTGTCAGGAGAAAACTTGATTCCTACACCAAAAATCTTATCAACAAAATCAAGGAAATTTATAATTGATACTAAAATTAGAAGCACAACATAACCCCCAATTATATCTGTGGTGAATTCTGACTGATATTTGGCTTAATTTCCTAATTTAGGCCAAACAAGTCCCATATGCTAGAGAAATTCAAATTTAGACCCTGACTCTGCAAATCTAGTTTATAATGGCATTTAAAATATGTGAAGCTTAGGAGTTTCAGAGAGGGGGACAGAAGTCTTTCAAGATAACTACATGTTCAGTGCATGCTGAAAATCCTGAGATAGCAGACGTTATTTTTTCCTTGTTTTAAAAACAAGAGGTAAGGATGATGCAAATATGCAGTCTTACTCTTTTATACACTTGTGTGTCTATATCTATACAAGTACTTAACGGTATATATTCATGTTGTAAGCCAAATAGTGACTTTTTGTGTGGGTTTGCATAGTTCTGGCCACAGAGAAGTCTTCATCAATGACTTGGACTTATAAGCACTGCACCAATGCAGATAAATACATAGAGAGAAGAGAAAGCTGCAAGTGTAAAGGGCAACATGGAAAGAAGTTCAGTTAAAAAAAACTCTTCAAGTTTAGCCTAAGTTTTCAGTAGAGTCCAAGATTTCTCTTCTCTTTTCTGGTTTGGTAAT
>NW_008825614.1:6793999-6797486 GCF_000699105.1 Pygoscelis adeliae
GAAAAGTATATTTAATGCCTGTATATAGCAAGGAATATGATACATCATAAAGCATTAGAAGTAGCTGAACGATGGACCGGTAGTTAAGTACGGGTGTTCCATCCAACTTGGGAAGGATCTTGACTCTACTTCTTTGTGCTGGTTATTTGCAAGCAGACACATAAATAGTGTCTATTGGCCTGCTTGCCTGGTAAACTGCTATTCTTAGTGGCTTAAGTAGACCTTTAGCTGAGGACCAGTTGCCTTGCAGTTGAAGCACGAACTTGCGATTCATGCGAGCCCTCTGTGTACTATTCAGTACAGCTTACACAGTGCCACCTTGATCTGGATCCCTGGTCTTAGCAGCAGTTTCTGCATGGGTAAACACTCACATCCACATCATCTGATATTCCTATGGAAAAGAGCAGTCATTATTTTACACCCTTGTTTTCCTGGTTGAAAATGTATTTATCCAGGTAGAACCAATCCCATCCAAAATAAGAAGCCAATTATGAACCAATGAACCAATGTTAAATGAGGGAAAACCAGCAATAATAATGAACAAGAAGGTAGAAAAGGGACAGTGGGAAGAAATCCTTGCTTAGCCGTGGTACAAATATGTTTTTGCTGGTTGGCCCTGCTTCCTTACTGAGATGGGACCTGGCATGTATTTTTATAGCAGCAAGGAGCAGTGGTGACACACTGACCCACGGCTGTGGGTTTCTCACACCAATTTTTTGTGTGTGCATATTTACTAGTTTACTGCTTTTCTAATAATTGATGAGTGGCAAAATGAATCTCTCTGCATGAGACCATATAGACAAAGATTACCAGCATCTAACCTACCACAGGAGAAAAAAGAAAAGATTATGTTCAATTACAGAGTTAATCTAAAAAGCCAGGAAAGTCTCCTTCACTTCAGGGAGGAAACAGAAAGTTCTCATCAAATTCACAGCCTCTGAAGAAGATTGAAATCTCTTTCACAAAAGCGTAACTAACTTTTTGTTGTCTAAATATTTACACCTTTTAATCTTGCACTTGACATAAAAAGCCGAGATTTCCTCCTTTCAAACAAGCATCTCATGGAATGAGACCATGGAAATTAACAAACAGGGAGGAAATAGGTGAAGGAAAGACAATACTTTCACTCAGACAAAAAGTCTGTCTTCTCTTGGCACATCTATTTTTGAAAATGGCTTCTCATCTGCCTGAATAGCAGTTATTAGTATCAGTAAATGGTAGTTGTTGCCTTACCGACTGGTGAACCAACAAGTCTGTAAGGCACCCAAGTCCTCCATCTTAACGAAATATTAGTTAGATTATTAATAATACCTAGGGATTCTGAACTAGTCTTCATTCAGTCTTACAGAATTTAAATTCAATATGCAATTTAGTGGAAAATAAGTTTGCAAGACATTGCACAGTTTTCAGTTCATGTTTCAATTAAAAGGAGCAAGGAACTAAAGGTAGAGGGCGAAAAATACATAATGTAGTCAGTCTCTTTTTTGCACAACTACAGTGTGAGAATTTGAGACACCTGTTAGTAGTCACCAACACTTTTGTGAGCAGGCCTTGTGGGGTCTAACTCTTGAACAACCAAGAAAGTACAGGGATCAGTTTTGGTGTCATTTCCTCAGTTACATGGGCTAGAAGGAATGGTTTCTTGATGCTGAGAGGTTTCCTATGCATTGCTCTGGAGTATCTACTTTTGAAACTGGACAGGGCTCAGAAACATCAATAAAATATGAAATAGATTTTTTTTTTCCTCCTCCTTAATTCTACACCACCACCCCTCAACGCATCATTCAGGTTTTAGGTGAAGGGTTGAGTCATGTCCTCTCCATCAACATTTTCGTAGATTTGTTTTCATGCTTCTGCAAACTGTATCTCTTTCCATTGCACAAGAAATCAATCACAGTGTTGGGAGAGTTGAAAATATACCGCTCCTCAAAAGAAAGAACTGTATGGCTGGAATGTAATTATATTGAGAAAGCTGTTCTGCCTGGACAAATCTAACCAGATCACTTAAGAGTGTGACAAAATGCTAAATTGATCTGAGCTGTCTAGAGACAGTTTAAAATTTCTTCTTGGGATGTTCTGTTTTAAGACCTTATTACTGTAACTTCTCAGTGACTATATGTCACTATCATGAGTTACTCCATTTCAATGTGTATTTATTTTCTGTTAATGTTATAACTTAGGAAATTCAAAAGGATGGAAAGGGTACTTGGTTCTATCCCTAAATGTCAACCATGTAAGTGCTTTGACTTTTATTTTCTATTTGCTTTGGTCAGTGTAAATTTCTATGGGTTTTGCTGGTTGGGGGAAGGGGATTTGGAGATGTGCAGTTCTTGGTTATTAATATTTGACTTTGTTAGTGCTATCTGTTTACCGTATGGCTTCTGGAAAAAGATAGGAAATATTAGCTGGTGAGTCCTTAAAATGCACGATGTGTGGGCGCACTCTTTGTGCCTGCACATTCTTTGCACCGCTGCTTCATTTAGCCTGTGAACGGCCATTCAGGGGTTTTGATATTGTTTTTTGATACTGCTTTGCTTTTACTTCATTATTTCACTCTTCTTTCTTACTTTTAATACATTTGGATGGTCGAGTTTGTTTACATGAATTCCACGTGCTTTATACAGGCTGCTTTTTTGCCATATTTCTGGAATAGAAAATATGAAGTCTGTTTTTAGCCTCCGTTTACATTCACAAGGCTGGATCCTGCACATAAATGAGTTTTTATACAAATGCCTGGGATTTTATACAAATCCCACTCCCCTTTTGCTCAGAATGAGTTACAAGACAGATGTCTCCTAAAGCAGAAAGGGCTGTTGTTAAGAAAGTAGTAATAGGCCAGGCTTAAGATCCTTAGCAGCGCTCCTTTATTTTGGGACTTCTTTTTCCAAAGGCTGAGAGGGACCCAAAGAAAATATCAACTATCCACTAATATCAAGGGCCTGGTACTCATACTTGGCAGGGTATGAAATTTGTTTCTATAGGAAATCACTTTATTTTACAGAAAATTAAAGCTGTGTGAAGGCTTTTTTTCTTTTCTTTTCCCCAAACTGTACATGAAAATTTTTGGGGTTGGAGGTGATGGCATATTGTACTATGAAAAATTAGTTTATGCTCAAATGTCTCTTGCAGTCACAAAACGATTCCTCACCTCTTCTTGCATGAAAAGCCAAGAGTCAGAGGGAGCTTCTCCTCTGGGTTTTTTTGCTGAGACCATTTATGCTTTCCAAAGCTGGATCCAGGTCCCAACTGATGGAGCAGGACTGTCACTGCCTGAGCGCTGTCCTGCAGCATGTTTTCTTGTTTACTCTACCTTTATTTTTCCCTCTAAAAAGTGACTAAAAGAGAAGAGGGCGTCGATGTCAGTTAGATTCACTGAAATTCCCTGAAATGCTGCTGTGACTTTTATTATTTCATTGCTACTAAGGAGGTTACGCAGCATGCAGCGCGGTGTGCAATTGTGCTGGCGAGCCACTGGGTGTCAGCAGGA
>NW_008825614.1:6797519-6822996 GCF_000699105.1 Pygoscelis adeliae
GGCTTTCCCCTCTCCGTAAAATGCCTCAATTCACACTACGTTTATAATAACCATGAAAAGCAAATACTGGGCAGAACTTTTTCACTGTGGAACTGAAATGGGCAAGTGGCCCCTACATAACTCAGCTCAGCCTGAAGAATAAAAGTCTCTCAGTCCTTCTTCATCATCCACTACCTTTGAGAGCTGATTTTTGGTCAGTTTTTAAAACCAGACTATGAGCTCAACCCAATGCCTCAGCCAGCTAACAGGATTGCTCAAAATCAGAGCAAAATCATCATTGAAATGCATGCTGGGGCATAACACAAAGTCTTTTTGGCACATCTGCATTCCAGAGAGTAATGCAGAGTTTGATTATACTTACCATTAAACTGTACCAAAGTTTTGCGCAGCTTTCACTGGATTACTTTATATGAATTTCAATAGCACCCACAGGTCATGCTCTGTAAAGCCGGATCATGCATGTAAAGCCTGCTCTGTTCAACTAGCTGTTATACCAATACAGAATAATCCTTTGTTAATTTGGACCTCAACCCTCCTAACCTCAGGGACTCATCTTTCTTTTGGATCCCATAAAAACAGTGGAATAATTTAGGTCTATATGTCTTTTTAAGGTTGGCTTGTTTGCTGTTATTGGTACAATGGTCTGGCTGGTTGAGAGAGACAGAAACTGAGGCAGGCAACATGCTCCAAATATCAAATTCAAAATAAACTCAGCTGGTTTTGAAACATGGGCATTAAAAACATCTTGTAGACATATTATTCTGGGTCCCAGTGTACGTCTTCTCTAAATCAGTAGCAGAAACAGTAGGATGAAACAAGGAAGAATCAGCCACTGACACTTCTAGTCCTTCTGAAGGAGGAGATGTATACACCAGGAAAATTTTGGATGATATATTTTCCCCTAGAGACTTCTAGACTCACTACTGCAAGGTAACATCTGAGGATCAAAACCCTGTAAATCACAAAATGTCTTAAACCTTTGTGGTCTTCAGTAAGAACGGAGAGCACTCAGCTTCTTGCACAATTAGGCATTTACCCCCATACGTGTTCTCCAAGTATTTCTGTGTAAATAACGCAGGCATGCAGTCACAGTGGACTCAGTCAACGGCTGCTGAGAAAATGCTGTTCCCCTTGAGAGGCATGGCTTTCAAAATACTGGCGACGAAGTATTAGCTCATGTCTCACTCTGTGGAGTGGCCTGATTTAAATAACTATACTTTATTCATAATGAACAGGAATGCACTGATTTACTCTCTCTTTTCCCTCTCCTCCCCTTTCATTGCCCTTTTAAGGTGCAGAAGGTCATTTTAATTCTACTCAGAATTACTTCTCTAAAAATGTTGGTAATTCTGACAAAGCATCACACTTTACTGTAAAGGCACCCAGTGAGCAACACTATGAAGGTTACAGGAGAGCACCAGCTATAGCTCTGTTGTTTTCATTTGCATACAAATTGTCAGCCAGAAGCAAACATTTTCTAACACTCTGAGTTATATAAAACCAGCTTTTTGGACTGAATTTTTATTTTATTTTTATCCACAAGAATTTCTAAAGAAATAACTTTTTTTTTTAAAGCTGGAGATCTGAACTCACTCAAGGTAATTTCTCCAAATGACAGATATTTTGAAATTGTTTTATAGGTTCTTTGTAATATAGCAGTATTCAGAGATTAAGAGAGATTAAGACCCTATTATACCAGGTACTTTACGAATGAAGACAGTCTTTGGGCCAGAATTGCAAAAACAGATTTATAACAAGAGAAAACCCAGACATACGGGAAGACAGCAGGTGGGAAAGTGAGGAAAAAGTATAAGAAGTGGGGTTTTTTTGCATAACAGACAGTTTATCACCTGTGCTGAAACTGTCAGATGATAAAGTACCATAATGGAGATTTTAGAGGTACTGGAGGAGACTAAGGTTTTACTTGGGAGCTTAATAGTCTGTGAAGCTTCCTCTGTTTCTTTCAGCCTGCACAGGAGAAACTATGAGCTGAATTACTTCCACCCCTACCCATGAGCTTTACTTGTATATTTCTAACAATGAGACGCAAACATTAGTAGTGATTGATATGAAATAGCGATTAAATAGAACAACCTGAGTTATAACTTACCCGCTTTATCCCTCTCCAGTATGCCATTACATTTACGAGAGCTTCACTTCTCCCAAAGGCTCTTCTGTGTTCCCTATGAGATAATGTGAAATGGGAGGTGTCTGGCCCCTAAGCCACCTAGCACTCATTGTGGTGACGGGACTGCTGACGCTTTTGTTTAGCGGATCAGTAATACCTTGTTCCTGTGTAAGGCAGCAGTCTGTGGCTCCTGCCAAGCTGGAAACCAAGAGCTTGTGTCTGGGAACGGAGGCAGTAGACATAAGGGTCTTGTGGCAGGAGGCTGGTTATAAGGTTATATGTTGACTATGTATTGTGCAAGGTAATGACATTTTGTTACTGCTATTTTTCCCCAATAAAAGTTGGTTACCCATAAAGAAACTAAACAAAACTGTAGTATTATACAAATGAGTTTTAAAATATTTATCAGTGTTAAGTCTGTGCCAAATGAAGGTCAGCAAAGTTTAATGTTGTATTGTCTAATTGTAGTGGTAATTCCAATAAAAATATCAGTGAAATACTAATTTAAGTACTTTTTAAAAGCTTGCAGCATTTTGACATTGTACATTTTATTTTCTTCGCTCTTGGATGGTGAAAGATTAGGCACACCTGCACTAAACAGATAAAAGTTAGCTCAGAGAGATTTTATTGTGGTTCTTTTTTCTATTTGTTCTTCCTTCCTTCCAGAATAAAGACTAGGGATGAGATTCTCAGCTGGCATAAACTGGCAGAGCTCTTTGGTTAGCGAACAGCGCTGTGCTGGTCTACAGACATTCAAAATAAGGCTTAGAAATCTGATAGCTGCTGAAAACCTGGATCTGTTGGATCTTTCTCAGCAATGTATGCATATATGCACACTATCACATTTTCCCACACTTTGAGGTTACCATGTTATTTCAACTTGACTATTGCTGCTATCCAATTCACCTAATTAATTAATTTCTTTTATGATATTTGTAAAGTTTGTCCCCCTTGCCCCCAGCACTCCGAAAGACTTTCCTTTTGGTGTGGTATACTGACTTAAATTCTGTCTCTCTAAACAGGCCAGGATGACTTGATTTAAAGAGCAAACGCCTCTTATGTTTGATGGCTTACTGAGCTTAACAGTTGCAAATTACTCACTCTATGCAAAATGTGTGTGTGTGTGCGCATGGGTGTGTCTGCATGTATGTAAACTTCAGGATCTAATTTACAGCAACATGTAACTTGAACACACTTATTGGCTGACCTTGTGACCATGCTAACATTTGAAAGTTGGGAGAAACCAGTCATTAAAATAGACTTGCTATAGATTGCTCTGAAAAGCTTCTTTAACCCAAAGATTGTCAGCTCTGAGCTGAGCACCAGCAATTATAGGTATCACATAATTGGCTGATCAAGTTTTCAAAACCAAACGGTACCACATAGATTTCACTTTGTGAAAGATGTTGCCCTGTAACTTTGAGTGGGATCCCTTTAACCAGTGGTAAATGTATCAGTTGCTGACATCTAGATCTGATTTAGCCACTTAGACTCCTTTTATATTCACCAGAGTGATTTTAGAATGCAAGGTTTGGAAATGTCTAAAATAGGTCAGATGAGTTATGAGCTAAATGTGCCTATTCCTCTTTATCGAGCAGAAAGGGCACTGAGGATGGCTGGATGAGGTGTAAAAATTTATGCTGCAGCCATCTAAGTCTAGGTGAGGTGAATCCCACACTCACTGTCTTAAATAAACTCGTCAAAATAACATTGAATGAGTGTCCTTAACACCGAGTGTGAGCAAATGCATGGCTCTGAATAACATCTGTGTTTGCACAACTTTTCATTTCAAATTGAGCACTCCAGTACATCATCAACTGAACAGAATAAAAGGTTGGCTTTGCATAGGAGTATATTTTGTGGAAACACGCTAGTATACTTGAAAAACAGAAATCTTAACTGATGAAATGAAAAAAAACCCTTAATACATTCAGGTTACTATTCTTAAGACATCATATGAAATGAAGAGGCTTTTTTTGTAGATATTAGAGGGACTGGAAGGAAACAGATCCACTGTATCCACATGGCAACAAACTGTATGGACCTATCCTTTAAATCTCATTCAAACAACCCAGGAGAGAGGTTCTGTGGAGCTATGAACAGACTCACGCTGAAGTACCAAATTGCAAGGCAAAAGTATCTCTGAGTGGTGTGGACCGCATTCTCAGCCCTGGGCACTTCTGCATACATGAAGCGGAAGCTGCTACAAAATCAGAAAGGCTGCAGTCCTGCAAGCTGCTGTGCAAGGAACAACAGAAATTCAGATCTTTTGACTGGGACACAACTCTCCAAGAGTACTATCGGTATGCAAACGTTAGCACGTGAAAAACATGACACAAATACCTGGCTCACAGAGTGAAAAGGCATGTTATCTGACTCTGAAGTGAATTCCTACCTGTGAAGATGTAAAGGGAGAGGGGAGGAGAAGGTCACTATGTAGTAAAAGACAAACGTATCTGACGCACGCAATCAAGCAGGGTCCGTAAATTAATTTTCAGCTCTGAAAATTGACTATCTCCTGGGGAAATTCTATTATCGAAAAACAAGATATATTCCAATTAGGAGAAAGGTCATTTAGAGGGCAGGACAGAAAAGAGAAAAGGAAGAAGACAAAAAAACTTTACAAATTAGAGCTCTAAAGGTATGACCGTCACTAAATGGGACAAAGAGCAGGAGGCTCTTAGGAACCTTAATTTGGAATGCCCTTGATTTCTGTCATTTTAAGTTAAAGCCTGCATATTTTAACACAGTGGTGCCTTACAGGATTCCGGCACATTGTGTGTACTGCTACCTGCTGTGGATCTGGACCTTGGATCACTGCTCTGTCTCTCAGCATGACATGAAACACTAAGGGGTACATTTTCAAAGCAATATGTGGGGATTTCACTGCATGATTCCCACTGAAGTCAATGTAAGATATGTAGCTGAAGCCCTGTGGAATTATTTGAATATTTCCCATATCACTTCTCAGAATTGCAAAAAGCATTTCTGGTATATAATGGGGTACCAGAAGTTTCCAGGGACTGCTATTTGACTACAAGACTTTACTTTGTAAATTTTGGGCTTCGATAGGTTTTTGGAAGTAACCAAATATTGTTACCATCTGTCTTCTGTAGGTGTTGTTAACTGATCAGCTCATTATGAAATCTGCTAATTGTTAGTGGAGAGAATAGATATCCATAGAATGCTTCACTGTTTTGTTTAACAAAAACTATATAAACATTGCACATTTTGGCACCAGCTTGCCTGTCTCGTTTGTTTTGTAAGATTTTATAGTATTTTGGATCACAGAATGGTACTCAAAATTCTGTGCTAATCTGAGTTTTGTTAAACTTCTGCAAAGAGGAATTATTATTTTTCAAGCAGCCCACTCCCCCCCCCCCCCCCGAAAGCATACTTTTTAAATTTTTAGAACAGAATGATTTTTTTTTTTCCCATGGAAAATCAGATATTCTGAAATAGAATAAATAAATTTTATTTTCAGAGGAAAAAAATTAAAATGCAGTCCATCAACTAAGTGAGAAACTGACATCAGCTCTCAGTAAAGGTAAAAATATTGAGCAGGTAAGGGCAAAGCAGGAGGCTGAGGGTTTGCACAGGCTGGAAAAATAATTCTAATATATCTCACTGATGCAAAGTTAAAGATGTTAACGTGCGCAGATAAAAAGAACTAAAGGATCACTGTAGCAGACTCCTTAGAGAGCTGGTACATGGAGTGAACGTTAATGTAAACCAGCATTTTTATACAGAAAATAATAAAATTACTACCTGTAATGAATACAGGTGACGTGCTGAGTGATCTGAGCAACTACCTTCCCATAGATTTGAACACAAGAGCAATGTACCTTTTAGATAGAACTGGGAAGCCATTCCTACCAATACAGTACTGTAGACAAGGTAGTGGCTAACGTAAGACTGCTGTGGGTTGTTCTGAGAAGGAGTGCTTTAAGTTCGTTTAATTTCATGTTTTCACTGGTGAACTCGGCATAAAAAAGAGCAAAACACTAGAGAAGTTTGATGACAGATTTGGGAGACATGAGCCGTATGGAACAAGATTAGAAACACATCTAGAAAAAAAATGAGCAAGCAAGTAGAAGTACAAGGTTTTTAGAAGCCAAAACAAACAATTGTTCTGTACACTCTGCACTGAACATGACAAAGAGAAGGAAGAGTGACTGTGAACCACAAATGCGATGTAGCAACAAGACAGGGAAATATAGACATAGGATATAACAGGCATTTGAGCTGGAGAAGTGATTAATGACACCGCGCAAGTGTACAACACCTGGTGAGACATGAAATGCTGTATATAATTCAGGTCATTCTCGTACAAGAAATATGAATGCAAATTGGAACTGATATAGCAAAGTACTAGTAGGTTGGTCAGGAGAAGGGAGACCCTACTTCATAAGAGAAAATTAAAAATGCTCTAAGAAGCTGTGTGCCTGTGCTCCAAGCTGCTCTGTAGCCCAGCAGCCACAACTTAATACAATGCTGGAAGCAAGCTAACATGTCCTTCCATGAGGGTGGGTATATTAGGCTGAGCACTACACCACTGTAGTTGGATACTTTTCAATTAGCTTGACGTATGAGAACACAAGTTCCCCAAAATCTTGAACTTGACTTGTCTAACAAAATGGTTAAAGGATTTGAATATTTTTATAGATATAGTGAAAGGATGAATACCAAAGAGCTAGATGAGATAAAGTTCTTAAGTTTCAGAGTATTCTGGCAAGAGGAAAAAAAAAGGTCACTAACTTCCCCTGGAAAAACTTCAGCTGAAAAATTATAAGAGTCTTTCTAACCACTGGTGGGAGTTGTTGAAACAGCTTCCAGTAAAACTAGTGGATAACAACTAACTAATTTTATGATGAAGCTTGACAAGTTTAAGAAATGGAGTATCTAATCCCAAATGACTTTGGGATGCCTCTGAAAAAGACACCATAGACATATCTGGTGAACAAAGCAGTCATACACAGTCCTACACAGTTGTGAGAAAACAAAAACATTCTTCTCCAATTTAAATTAATTTTATTTTATATTACCCTTACCTTTTGTTAAAACAAACAAACAAACAAAAAACTATGAAAAGTAAAAACCCTTTTTAGTTTTATTTCTTAGATCAAAGAAGTGGTGGCTGGTGGAAAGTTTGATTTTGGCAAATCAGCATTTGAACAATAGAAGATACTCCACCAGAGAGTGTTGACAAGCTCTGGTTTCCTGGCTGTAGCTGTAATGCTAGTTCTTACAGCTATTTTGAAATAAATATGCTGAAGGGAGTAAGGGGAAAAAGCAGCAGTGTGCAGCAGATGTTAAGTCTACACTTGCAGTCTCTGCAGCAAAGAAAAATCTTGTAAGTAGGGTCAATTCTTACACGTTGCAATTGCAAAACAGCCTGTTACCCTTATTCAGTGAAGGAAGGAATGATCCCTGATCAAAGCATGGAATAAGGGTCAGATTCAGCAGCAGCAGAAGGCAGACACCTAGTCATTCTTCTATGTATCTGGCTGGCAGGACCTGTCCCAGTACTCATTCTCTGAGCACGCCTGCTAGATTGGCTCCATTCTTCTGTTAAATGGGTTCACTGATTAGAGCATTCATATGGGAAATGTGGGTTCAATTCTTTTCTCTCTCTGAGCATAAACAAACCTGCATCTTCCAGGAGAAAACTCCAACCATTATGCTAACAAGTGTTCGGGAATGATGATCTTGCTCAGTCCTTCTTGTTGAAGCTTTCTATGGAATAATAAACATACATTAGGCCATAGAGGAAAACGATGTGTGAGCAAGACTTTGTAGCCAACGGTTAGCAGACTCGCACAAGCTTATGTGTATCTATACATGTGTGTAGATTTGTAGACATGCTGTGGCAAGTATTTACTGGAGCAGTGAGTAGCCCTCGGGTTTCTCTTCTCCCGAATATCTCCCATTGCCAATAGAGAAGAGAGCCATGCTAACCCTTGCTTTTTTTTCCACCCTGTTTCTGTTACATTTAGTTCTTATTCGCGACATGCAGAGTGGGATGGATGGACCAGTGAGAGATCCACTCAGGAACACACTTTTGGCTGGCAGGTTCACAGAGAGTTGCAGGTTCAAACCCTTTTTCACAAAGCGGGAATACAAATCCAGATCTTCCTCTGGATAAGTTAAGTCCTCTGGGCATTTACAAACATGATACAAACAAGGGGGCGGAAGTGGCTTTTCCTTCAACATGTGTTGTGAAGTGAAGTGGACACTGGTATCAAACTCAAGAAGACTCAGGGTTGGTCAAGGCATGGAAAAGGACCAAGGTTTAAGACGCTTCTGTGTCTACTGCAGTTTGTAGAGGCTAGTTTGGATGACCCAGCTTTCTTTACACTTATATATACTTTTCTGGACCTAAGTTTTAGGACCCAGTTGGCCTCATCTTAAGCAGCCTGCAGTCCAATTGGGGTAGTACATTCTCTTGGTAGCAGGCATTTGAGACTGGGGGTGCTGGAAACAACCAGCATTGTGATCTGTTGTGAATTTAGCCCTAAAAAAGGGCTGTAGATCTAGTCTTAGGCATATATGCCCTTTTGAAAATTTTGTTCTAAGAGACTGAATAATAATTCAGTAGTTATCCGTTAATTACTGAATTGTGAAAAATGGCAGAGCAGATGAAGAAATACACAAAACCAGTGTATTCATCTCAACAGCTACATTTGCCTGATAACGCAGTTCAAAATTACGCTCATATTTGCACTGCAAAGTAATAACAAATGTGTGAAGTATTATTTTTTATAAAGAATCAATCTCTATATATTTTGTAAAAAGTCAGGAAGTTACAATAATGTGAGACCTTACAAAATATTATATCTGCTGTTAATGATTTGGTGAGAAATGGTGAAGAAACCATTGTCTTTTATGTCAGTTTTATGGGATATGTGGATAGGTAAAATGCAACTTAGTGAGCTTTTACTGTATTGCTTACTGATTCCAGGTGTATAATTTACAGGATCGGAGGACAGATTTGCATACATTTGTCTTATTACATAAACCAGAGATTTCTTGTAGATATTAAACAAAACCTGTTTTAAATATATTCCTATGGCTGCCAAAAGGGGGTTTGTAATGAGTTGCTAGATCACGCTTGTCAGTGGTAAACAAAATTCAAGAAAACCCCAACAAATGTGCAGAAAAGAAATTTGAAGGTGTGCTCTTTTGCTAACAATTACATTTTACTGTTTTGTGAACTTGTTGATAGAAATTTTCTAAGCAGCTGCTTCAGGGAGACCTGCGCTGATGATCCTCTCTGTCCTGCAGTATGACCAAACACTTTATCAAATCAGGACAGATGGCCCAAGATGTGAACTTGTCAATAGAAAGAAAATGCAGGAGGACAGTGTATCTCTGCTATAGCAATACTGCAGGAAGAATATTTGACAATGGGCAGAGTATCTTTTTCCCCCTCAGCTTTGTAAGGCTGTAGGGCCATCTCTCCATGACATATTACCTTCTGGCATAGAGACAATAACAGGTAAGGTTTCAAAGAGACATTGTGATCTCATTCGCTGAATTTAAAGAAGGGGGGAGAAAAACCCCTCAGATTGGAAAGAGGAAAAATGAACAGGAATTTTTAACAGTGATGGTGGGATTTTTTTATGCAGTGAAGTAAGAAGCTGGAGCTACCTAAAAATCACACCACTTTAAGAAACATGGGGTTTGTCACAGCTGATCAGACAACTACTCTAACTTTTGCCTCCAGCTGTGGCCGATACCTGATGCTATCAAGGGGGGAAAAAAAGCCCCATAATACATTTAGGTCAACTGAATGGAGAAAAACAATCGAACCTGACTGTTATAGCCCAGAGCATGAGGCCAGAATTCCCTTATTTATCTGTGCTGCCAGAGTTACATCAGCTGAGTGCAATATGACATTTTTTGCACATTCAACCCTTCCTGTTGAAGTCAGTGGGAATGTTGAGTGCACATGAACTGCAATGATCATAAAATTAGTCAGACTTATTAAAAATCCACTCACAGCATTTAAAACTCCATGACCATCTGTTGAAATACATTCCACAGGCCAACTAGGGAAAACTGAATTTAAAAAAACCCAAATCAAAACAAAACACCACTACCAACAAAAATCCAGTCCTTACTGATTCCAGTTAGACAACCGAAGCTTTTAAGCTTAGCCACAGCTGCAGGAGGTATGAATGGCTTGCAGGTTGAAAGAGTACAGAGCAGGAGACAGAAGAGAGTGTGATGGCCTAAGTTGCAGTTTGAAGAACATTTCTTTCAGCAACAGGTCCGCATAAATAGCCTCTGGGCCATCCTGCCTCCCACCATTACCACATGCTGTCCCTCTTAAGTGCTCTTGCAACTGTTTGGGGTTGTCTGTGAGTTATTTATAACCTAATGATTTCCCTGACCCTGTTCAGAAGTAGCCCCAAAAACACACAGCAGAAGGGAAAGTATGGGGATGGGATTAAACGGCCTGAGGGCCTGTGAGGTTTCTGCGACCTTGATCTCTGTGAGCAGTTTAAGAGTTTAGATCCTTATAGTGCTTTTGAATAGTCAAAATGTAGTTGAGACTATGCATTTATTTTTGGTTGTTTAACAAACTGTGCGGACAAACAGTAGCATATGCTGTGCTCCCACACTGGTCGTTACGAAGCCATGCTATGCTTCTCCTGTATAATGTGATCAGTCAGCTTCAGTATGGGGTGTCAGATGGTATCGCATCTCTTTCCTCAGTGGAAATGTCAATCACCTTTTCTGTTAGTATATTAGTTGTTCCATTTATTATGTATAATTATTTGATTACATCTCTTTTGTAAATAAAGTTTTTTGTAAAATATAGAACAAAAAGAGCTTACCTATGTGGCTGTGAGAGGCTAGCTCTATGGATGTGTTACCAGTTGTGTTAGCATCTGGGATACTTTTGTTTCCTGAGCAGATTCCTGTAAAAGAAATGTGCTTACCACCTGAAGGCTCCTAAATAAACCAACACAGGGGATCACATGTGCCAGCAAGGTGAATTGATTATCTTTGTACATAAGAATAATTTTTTGTTCTTCTTACGATAGTGTCTAAGTTCTGTCAACACAGAGTACTAGAGTTTCCTCTAGAACACCCTACAGGTGCTATTACACATTAAAACATGGTAGATTGCATCTTAGAAATTTGTATGCCCCAAAGCTCTGCTTCCTGAGTATGACAAAATCTCTAATTAAAATATTTATCCTTACAACACCTATATAAGCCAGGAAGGCACAACTGTGGCTGTTATACAGATGGGGAATTGAGATAGGTAAGATTAGCTCCAAGAAAAACGTTTGTTCTGCCTAGGTAGAAAGTTCACAAATCCTCTGTATATTCCCATTTGGTGTGTGAGAAACTGTAGGAAGCTGTGTTTTGACAAATATCTTTATTAACTGGACTAATTTTTACTTAGACTACTGAAGTTCTGCTATTGACTAAAACAAGGCTGTCTCATCTTGGCTGAGCTGAATATCTCAGCTCAGGTTAGCATCCCCTATCAAGTAAAGTCACTGAGGACCATGGGTCAGCAGTTCAGAAGTCCCGTGAAGCCTCTCCCGTTCAGTAGGTGCCAAGAATCACTGAACTGCACCGACAATATTGAGTGTAGGAGACATGACTTGATCATCTATGATTAAAAAATCTGGTCAGAAGTGTTAAGAGGGTTGTCACTGTCCCTTTTGTTTAATGTCTCATTGACTGGATAACTTTCCAGAAGGTGTGAGAGCTGGAGTCGGTGACTTTATCAGCTCAAGAAAATTCAAACCCATATCACCCGCATCACATCACAAGATGTAATGTAAATATGTCATGGTCATGTACTGTGGGAACTGTAGTTCTCTTACCTTGTGCTCCCAGACTACTCAGAGGTGAGTCCATGGGACGTCTCTGGTACTGCCAGGTTCTGGAGACTCTGCGCATGGTGAGGGTCATACCCTAGAGACATGGAAGATATCTCAGTTTTAATCTTCACTCCCAACAATCTTCTCTCATGTTTCAAGAGATTATTTTGTGCAAAATAATAAACATAAACACTCACTAGAATGAATTAACTCATCCTCAATCTATCAAATAGTATAGAAAAACTGTAAAAATTAAATTGTGATTCTGTTCATGAAAAAAAACTAAAGATACATGACAACTCCTTATGCCACAGATATTTTCACAGTGCAATAAGGATCATACCAGCATAAACCAGTGAGAAAAATACACTTTTATGCAGGTAAAACTTACCTCTTTTTCAGAAAGATTTTTTTAAATTGTTTGTACTTTTATCATATTCTTAAATATTTATGAAAACTTCCCATATTTTTAGAAATTTCCAGTCTAGGAACATAACTGTTATTGCAGTCTATGACTGAAAGAAGTAACTTTCAAAGAGCTAAATAGGATATGATGAAAAATCAAAGTTCTAGCTGTTCCTGCCAGGAATAGTGAGTTAAATCACAGGATAGATGTCTTCTGTGAAGGTAAATACCTCAGGTAGAAGAATTAATTTTTGTTGCATTCTAAAAGGGGGGTAAAAATTTTCATAAGATTCTCATTGCGGTCATTTAAAATATGAACAATTCCACTTTAAAATTAATGAAATTTTCCCAACTATATTGTTTTTCCTGTGGGAAATTATGTTTTCAACTAGAGGAATATTTGAGCATTATTTTTTCTTTGTATCAAAAATACTGTTTTTCTTACCATCTAAAAATACTGATCTTTACTATCATAGTGCTTCAAGGGAACTATAGTGCATGTCACGTTTTCTGTCACTCCAAAGACCGGTCACTGTCTTTTATCATAATACGTAACAATATGGAATTGCCATTAAGATGCGTTCCCTAAGCAGGGAACAGAGACATTACAGCAAGTATTGTCTGAAAAGGAAGTTGGACTCTCAATAAGAAGTGTTGGAGAGGAATTCTACTGTGAGGGACTGCAGTGGCATTTCTAAATCAAAATATTCTGACCTTAGCCAAAATGTTTTTACTTTCATTATTTAAAAACAAAGCAAACCAACAAAACCTTTTTGGAGAAGTGTTAACAATGAGTATGTTTTTATTTTCACTGATATTTTCTATGAAAAAATAATTTTACGAACTCTCCACATACTTAGAAACCAATAGAAAGATCGGTGTCCGGGTTCCTTCTAGATCTATGTATATTAATACATTCAATTCAAAATTCCTCTGGCTGAAAAAAGTGATAAGAAATAGGTGAGTGAATATACTAAAGTAATGGAAATAGATATTTCATCTGAAGTAAAATTTAAACATTGTATGGGATTGTTAAATAACAAGATAGAAAGGACTGAAGCTTTTTTTCAACCACAGAAAATGAGCTTTGCAGGTTTCCCAAGGTCAAATTAGCTATTGAATAAAATGTTCTTTATTGAAGTGGGAGAGCAGATTATCGCAAGACTGATATTTCTGCAAATGAGGCACTTTGATGCCACCATTGTTATGAAATGTTGTGATGCTCATGTAAGCTCTTACTTAACTCTACCTGTCCTCTCTCTAAAGAGACGGTGCTGCAGCTGAAGTGCTGAAATAGCCCAAGGAGGGCTCCACTATTTACATCCACAATGTAAAATGTGAGGGAACTTCTTAGGGACAGTCACATTGAACTTCAGCACACAGATTAAACAATGTTGAAAATAAGGTAACAGCTACCAGGAGGGAAAGGACAAAGTACACACATTCAAGAACTCTTCCATAGCTGTCATTAACGTCTTTTAGTTTTGTTGGTTGACAAAGCAAGATGGCAAGACACCCTGCACTCAACGGCATTTTCTGGAACCCTCAAGAAGATGTCTGTGCTCTCATGCAATTATTGATATTTACACAGGGTGTGAGGAGAACTTTTATCAAAATGCAGCAGGGATGTAGCCAGGGGACTCTGTAAAGAGACAGTAAGCCTACAAAAGCAATTGAAGGAGGTTTTTAGGAGGGCTTGACAGATTGCAGTCTGGTGGCACTACTGTTATTTTCTCAGTGGCAAGCTGGCTTGATCTGATTAACAACAAAGGACTGGAACAGCACAAAACCAACACTGAAATATGGCTTAGAAGCCATGGAACTTTATGAGGTTTCTTTGTTTTTCCAGGGAAAAAAGAAAGGAAAAAAATCTACAGACTTAATTAAATGAAACACAAACTCATATTTCACTCTTACCTCTGTAAAGGGAGCTAGCTAAGATCAACAGCTTAGACACTACTCCATGTTAAGCAATATCAACAGAATGGCTTCCATTCCAGTAAGGTCTATCTACACAAAACTGCTGAAAGAAGTCATGCCAGCAATGGTTTATGCCATATAAGGAAACCTGAAGTATAAGTGTCATGGGAAGCAGCCTAATTTGGCACACAAAACCTTTCTACTAATAGGGGAGGGGTTGTGCAATGGTAAGAAAAGCTTTTGGGTTTGTCAGACTAGCAATTAAAAGAGAAAAATGCTTTGTTTATAGACTAGAAAGGTTTTACAGAGAATGACTGAAAAATGTTAAGCCTGGTGCTGTCTTAATGGAAACAGATTTTAAAGTAGAATACTTAATATAAGTTGCATCCATCACGCAAGAAATTGACTAAAAATACATGGTACTCCCAGGCATGTAAAATGGGAAAAATTACAAGACAATCTGCATATGCATCTTTGCCATCTGAAGAGTCAAGTACAAACCTGCTCCCAGTGAAAGAAACTGAAGCTCTGTCACTGAATTCACTGAGTGTGAATGTAACCCCTTTAGGTCTTATAGTCAACGTCTATATTTTAACAGATATAAATTCACACTATCCACTGATTAGAAATCACCTTTTCTCCTGTATAGATTTACTATCTGATGGTGATCAACTTTAAATAGATGAAAACCAATGACCTAGAAGCAGAAGAGCTTTACGAGTTTAATGTTTCCTCAGGCTACTTGCAATAACTACTAAAGTTGAAAACAAATAGAAAACAAGAAATACAAGATCAAGAAACTGATTAAATAGGGCAATATGTTTGTGTTTAAGCAGGCTCAGCAACCTCCTAGGAATAACTAAGCAGATTCTCCCTTTGGGAAAAGTGGAAAAGAACACAGCCAATTCGTGACAAGAGCCACAGGAGAGGGAGAGAGTTGAAATATCAATCATAAGAGCACTGATAAAGTTTTAAAGGGCCATAAAAATATCAACACTCTAAGGTGCTAACAGCATTATTAATAATCCCCAGGTTAAAAATTAATGATTAAGGTAATCATCAAAACAAAGTTCTGTGCAATGTGGAGAAGGTGGCTTAAAAGCAAGTCTTCAGGTGTGTGAATGGAACATTTCTAAATATGAGCAAGATTTGGGCACAGTGCTTATATTAGCTAAAACTCCCTCCCTTAATTGGGAGGCCTTAAGCTTGCAGCACATAGCCACTGCCTTATATACATATTTGTCTTTGAAAAATATTGCATATATCCACTGAGAGGAGAGTATTCCCTCTGATCTGCATAAAGCAGATCAGACTGCGGGGTATGTCGAAATGAACAAGAAGGTACACCGGTAGTCACAGAACAAATTCAGATGGTGCTGCTGGCCATGGGTTTCTAAAAAAGGAAAGAAAGATCAGTGGAGTAAAACATTAATACCCTAAATAATTTCCCAGTCTTCAAATCAAATTCAGAAAACAGAATCTCTTACACAAACCAATCATACCAGCAGCAACAATAAAATAATTAGACAAGCCCTGACATATAGTGGAGGATTTTCTGCTCCTCTTTTGTTGCAACTCTGGTCAGTCAACTACAGAGAGAAGCCAGATAGAAAAATAGACAGAAAACAAAGAAAAATCCATTCTGAAATCAACCTTCTCAAAAATGGAAAAGACGTACTAAAGAAGAGGTTGATCTTTTGTTTGCATAATGTTAAAGGTGATTTTCAGGGTTTTTTAGCTTGAATTTTAGATTAAATTGTTGATTTATCTTCTTTTTCATGTAATTAAAGCTTTGTTTTCAGTAAAAATCTTGACAGCTATTTCAATAAAACTGTTGATGAAAAATGTCATGACAGATTTCACAACAAGAATTTTGGAAAAGATGGGAATTTTGTATGTAAATATATTCATTTTTGAAAAAGGTTCAGACTGATTGTTTTGCAATAAGCACATGCAACTTTTTACTGCTTTTATTTTATTGGAAGAACTTCAGACTGTTTCAAAATTTGGATCTATATTTGCATTTTTGAAATTCAAGACAGCTGTCAGTTTTCATATAAAAAACCCCACCCTCCTCTACTGAGAATTTAACAGTATGTTAGAGCATTGTGAAAGAATGAAAACATGCAAAATGTTTGCTTAGACATTCAATACTTTCTCTGTATATCTGCCATGATGTTATAAATTTAAATTTTCCAAATTTTGATGCTTTTGTGCTTGCTGTTTTGGTTAAAACCTTGCCATCACTGAAGCAGCCAAAAATTCTACTGAAGTCAATTTGCTTCAATGACCTGAGGATAAAATTTTTATGCTGTTACTGAAGGAACAAAGAAACCCAAAACAGTTTATCATGAGGATAAAAAGAAAAATTAACTTTTGATTCTTAAATCTCTGCAATACTTAGAGGAAAATGCAAATCAATGCAAAACGGAAAGAAACTGTAAAATTCAAATTAATGGAATTAAAAAGAAATACCATTCTGCACTGGCATATAGTCAGACACATAAGAAAGGAGTTGTATCTAAGATGTATTAAAGTCTATGTTAGAGGGGTTACTTGAGAAAATAATTCTCTGTTATAGTACCGATTCTCTAGTTAATCTGTTGTGTTGCATAACCAACAGTGTTGTAACACTGCCAAATTACTACAACATACCCCACCTCAGGTTTGGTACTGCTGTACACCCATCTTGTACTCACAGAGCAAACAAAAATATGAATGCAAAACAATGAAGAAATAAGCACATTTTTGTCCCTTACAACTTTATTAATTAGTAACAATTTCTAGCAAACTCATGCAACATATATACTGAGGAACATGGAGCTGGGCTTTCATTCCTTTTTTTTAATTTATTTTTTGTAATTTCCAAAAGGCAATATTGTAGTTCTGTGTTTCTTGCAAGAATTTCACTTTTTTTTTATTGTGGAAAAGGAAAGGAAAAACACTTTCCAAATCCCCAACATATTATGCAAATGAGAGTGAGCTTCCTGACGAACTCTCGCATCTGTCCAGACATGGTAGGTCTCCACAGACAGTTATCTGGTGCCCAGGCCAACCACAAAGAGGACTTATGGCGCTGTGACTTCCCCTCTTTCTCTCTTCCAAACATTCTCCTGGTCACCTGGTTTTGTCTCTTCAGCACGATTGGTATCACAGAGAAAGGGCAATACAAGCTCAAAATCTCAACATAGCAGAGATACCTCTCATTACACCCACTTTTGCCATCTTCCAGCATTGTGTGCTATGGATCTCTGAAACAACTTCTGAAGGGCTTTATCTGATGATGATTTACAGGGCCGTGAGGACTTTCCTATGTACATTGGAGAGTCCAAATAATGGAGACACATTGTTGTGTGCAGATAATTCGCCAAAGGAAAAATGGGAGGGAGAGACAGATAAGAGGTAGATAAACCATCTCTATTAATTTGTGAGCATGTAAGGAAGATAGTTCTTTACACATGAATGTGATATTTAAATTAGCCTAACAAAATGAAGTCCCTGATCTGGTAAAGATTTAAGCACATATGTAGCTTGACACACATGAGCAGTCCTTTGGGACACGAGCCTGTTAACATTCAACAAATGAAGCTCTTGCAAAGCACTTCACCCGCAATATATTCAAACCAAATTGAGAAATCTGAAAAAGGAAACAGCTGAGATATGAATATTTAAAACTTTGCTGCAGCAGTGGACATGTGTAATAACTTTTCAAAGAGATTTTCAGAGGATTTTTTTTAATACTGTACACACAGCACTTGTCCTAAATACATATTTACATGATGGACTGGAAAAGCTCTTTTAGAAACTGTTCTGGTCTTCTGGGTAAATAATATTCCTTTTAAAAAATTATGAATACATATTTAACTGATAAACTAGAATGGCTCTATTAGGCACATCATAAACAATTTTTTTAACTGTCTAGTGAATATGTTTACTGCTGCACAAAAAAGATCCAGATTATTTAACCTTCTGTTATTTATTTTTCAACTGCAGTTCTTTTGCAATATTAAACCCCCTCCACAAAAAAAACCCAAAAAATTCTCCTTGCTTCCCTCCTCTCAGTACTGTCCAGTATGAAGCTCAGGAGAAGTAACTGTGAAGGAAAACAAGAATTTTTCTATTAACGGTATTGTTGAAGCACTGTGTTCCACACCATACATCAATCATTGTTGGCTCCTAGACAAATGATGTTTAAAAAACTTGTGATCCAAATAATTATTCTGTCAATGATATGGGTGATCTGGAGAGTTAGAAAAAGAGGTTGGAATAGTCTTCCCCTCTGCCCCCAAACAGAAAAGACAAAATCCCAACTGATCCCAAAGAACCTAGTTAAGAATTGAACTCATCTGTACGAAGCTCCACAAATTAGTGCTGAGACAGTGTTGATTAAGCCATGCATATTCAACAGAAGAAAGACAATTTTGCCTTTTTCCACTGAGAAAATATCTAAATAAACAGATTTGTAAAAATGGTGGCCATTCATAGGAAAAAAAAAAACATTGAACAAACGATTCTGCCTGATTTATTTACTCAGCTTTGCTCAATGTCTGCACTGTTTGTGATGTGTAAAAAGCATGGCAAGTTGGTACAGATATCCATCTTATCAGTAAGCATCTTTGGGCACCATTCTTCCATGACTATTAACTACTTTTAATACAACTTTACAAATTACCTGTTTAGGTAGAGTTTAAAGCTAAACTTTGTTTACTTAAAGCTATACACAGGAATATAGCATAACAGATACCACTGATTTTACTAACGTGAAATAGAAATAGAAGATATGGAGAAGGAAAAAAAAAAAAGTTCTCCTCTATAGGGCAGGTTTCCAAGAGGTATTGGAGACAGGTATTCATGTGCTCAAGATTTTTAATGGTACCATATTGTGAACAGCATCCCAAGTCCATTTGGGCACCTACATGAGAGCTAAGATTTTCAAAATGCTTCTTAGCGAAAAGCTACCATAATGATAATTTATAGCCATATTTTCAAAAGTACTCAATATTCAAAGTGCTTTTGGAAATCTGGCCCCAGCTGTGAGCAGTGACCTCTCCTGAAAATCTGTAGGGAACTGGCATGAAAGCATATGGAACATTGCATTTAGTTACGGGAATCTTAATTACCAAAAACATATTGACAAATTAGAGAGAGTTCAGAGAAGAGGAACAAAAATGGTCAGGGGACCAGAGGAATTTACACATGAGGGAAGATAAAAAGAGCTATATATGTAAGGCTCAGCTATGAGATAATTAAGAGAGGATATATGTTAAGACTCTACAAGTGTTCCTGATCTTGTGTGGAGAATGGGGAGGAACAAATTAAATGGGATATGAGGGTATAACTAGAGCTGCAAGCAAAGAAGAAAAAAAATAATCATCTAGGTCTTCAAAAGAGCACCCTGGCAGGGAGCTCAGTTAGGCTGTGAAATGTGGTCTGAGGGGACAAAGTCCCATTGCTAGGGAATTGTTGTTGTGTGAAAGTTTACCTGTGGGATACACCTCTGAATGCTCCAGAGAAGCTTGTTCAGATTCCACTTGCAAAACAGACGGTAATTTGGGGTGGTTGGCCTGAGTGGAAGTCTCTTTTGAAATAGCTAAAGTTGCTCTGATGGGATTGATATAAATTCCTGGAGAGAACCAAAAATCGAGCTAACTTTGGGCCCAATTTGTGTCATGTGCCAGGTGGCATAGCACCTACTGGAACCTGTATGGAGTCATAACAGAGACACACACCATTTGTAATTTAGAGAAAAGACGTGAAAACACTGAAAAACAAAACCAAGAAGTCAGTACACTGGGGGAATTAACTTGTGAGGAAAGTGTACATGCAAAAAAACCAAGTAGTGGGCTAGGAACTTGAGGGGAGAATATTCCACTGAAGTTCTTCAAACCAAATCACGGCACACTGTTTGAGACTGTCATGTTGCTAAGGCACATCATATCATAATTTTAAAAAAGTAGTAGGACTTTTGGCAGAAAAATCAAAAGCATACGTAGGGGTAGGTTTTGGAGGACCGTGTGAAACTCAGTGTTAGTCAATGTAGTTCAATGCCTTGAGATGGAGGAATGAGGCTTGATAGAGGTATGACAGAAACAACTGTGTTCATTGCCTGCTTCCAACATTATTCTGTCAGGTTATAAAGAAAGAACTCAGGTATTTACAACATTCTCTTATTTCTTTATTTTTCATTCCAGATGGTTAAGTATTGCATGTAACACTTTTGCTCTTATTACTATCTGTTGACGTTACCATTCAGTCTGGTCATATGAATGCCAAAGATACATGATTTAAGAACACTTACCCAAATGTCTTCCTGGACATGACATTATCAAGAGTTTAGATTTTTAAAATATTAAGAAACAAACCCATTTGAGAAAAAACATTGAGAATAAGTTTTCCAAAGTAAAAAAATAATAATTGAGTCATCATATTTATTAAGCCTCATTCCATTACTTAAAGTGTTATAATGCATAGTTGTTGTTGCCCTGATCTCAAAGAAAATACACACCAGATCCTGACCACAAATAGTATTTTAGAACTATGGGAATTAAGAAGAATAGCAAATTGTGACCCATGAGGTCAGGTAGGTCACCAGAACCCTGGCTCAGATGACGTGGTAAGCATGTGATTTTGCATACCTGTGTGTAGACATACCCTTGTACAGACAGTAATTAATTAGTCAGTATACCTAGGCTTACAATGTAGACAATCACTATTAACCTTGATTGATAGCTGGAGGAAGTAAGGCAGGCAGGTGAAGCGAGCTGATCTGGGCTGCAGAGGGAGTAGCATCAGCCCTGTGCTAGGTCCCTTGCCTGACTCCATCTCACACCACATAGCTTCTGGTACCTCGTGAACATGGTGCATGGTCAGTTATGCCAGCTGACACAGGAGGAAAGTCTAGCTCTGGATATGCAGTGAGCCACAGTACTTATCAACACACAAACTGTAAACAGCCCTTTGAAAAGCCTTAAGATCCAAAGAAAAGTCTTTGGACCCCAAAGACATCTTTGAGCCACAGAAATCAGAGACAATCTTTCTCCTTGAAAGTCTTGTTTCCCTCACTGCCTCAAACCTCACTTTGCAAAGAGAAGGGCTAAAACTACACATTTAGTAAAGGAAAGGAAGAATCTCATTTCTGCTTCTAATCCTTGAAGGAGAGGCTTCCAGAGGTGGCCTCCAAAAGGGCAGCTCCCAAGGAGATCTTATATATCAGCCTCTCAGGCACTAATCCTGCCACAAGCATGGCACAGTGACCCTGCAGCAGAGGGATGGCTTGGGGGCACTACTGAGGTTCTGCAAGGAAGCTGGAGCTGTGTGTGCGGCACTCACAGCAATGTGGTAGCACCAGCTTTACTGATATTCACTGAAAATGACTGCTAGCATCTGGTCAGATTAATGTCTGCATTATGCATGCTCCACATGGGAAAGAAAAACAGTCCATCTCAAGTAATTAAAATTCAGGGTCAGATTTTTTTTAAAAGTTACTTTTTGCTGGAGGACTCTAGCATCAGCTGTTTTGAAAGGATGGCACCCTTCTACCTTCTCTGGACCTAGCTCCAAAAAGGGGCAGTGTTGGGCAGGACTAATGACACAAGAAGCTAAAGAGATCAGACAAAATAGACCAATCAGAACATTCAGGGGCATTTTGACAGTGAGTTTTTATTCAGCTCTTCCTCTCCTACCTTGGCTAATTCTATAATCAATACAAATAAATTTTCCTCAACAAAGCATAGTCCAAACCCGTGGAACCAACTGCTGCAGGAGGTCATTGAGTCAGATACTGTAGTTAGATTTAAAAAAGGGCTGAATACATTTTATGGCCAAACAACATCTGTACAGTCATCCAAGCTAAGATAATGGTGATGAAATTTCATGCTTGAGAGTGTAAAATGATTGCTACATCACTCAGAAAGGATTTTTTTTTCTTCCCAGGTAGAGGATTACACAATTGAGAAGATGCATTATAAAGAGGTTTCTGAGCTTGTTTTTTTTTACCTTTCTCTAAAGGTATGAGTGAAAGATCAGCTCATGGACCTCACAGAATAATAACTTAGCCTTCTACTTCTTCTCTTCTGAAACATAATGAAGCTCTTAAATGAGATGTTTCATTTCAGGGCCTCCAAGTTTCTTTCATTCTCTCCACGCTAACTGATCTCACATGCAGGTAAAATAACTGAAGCAAATCTTAGCAGCTGCCAAGGTTACTAATTCACCCTCCTGGCCCCAACAGGTGAGAAATGGTGAGTTTGCATATGAGCATGGAGAGGCCTGTGCCTGATATTTGATGCAACAGCTGGCTGCATTTCTCATGCAACTTGCATTTACCGTACATCTGGCTTCATTTAATTAGAAAACAAAACAAACAAAAAATAATTGATTTTCCTTCAGTAGTCAGCAACCTAATGATAATTTTGACCATTCTTTCCTGTTTTCATCAGCTCAATTTCATTTCCAGAACTTAATCAAGGAATGAATTAAGCAGGGACAGAATATATATTTAGCTAAAAATTTCTGTGATATCTTGCAGTAGATTTAATTCACTGGGAGTTCGTAGGGGAGGAAACTGTGGGGTGGAATGACTGCCGAAACACTTAAAACCTCATTACCACATATCCCCACTTCACCCTGAGAGCCCCCAGCCTGTCCATTATTGTCCTGCTTCTACTTTCTGTAGGACTTTGAAAAGAAAAGGTTCAAAGAGCAAGACTTTCATGCTCCCCTTTCCATGTCAAACACTTTCAACTCCTGATTTCAAAGTGCCACTCTCTTGCTGTTCAAAGGCCTGTGGACACGTAGGGGGTGAGATAGGAGTAAAAGGTTGCACTACAAAGCCTGCTGCATTCAGAGCAATACCCAGCTCGGAGATACAAATGGTAATATAAACTCAAGTACCTATCAATAAAACTGCCAATATATGAAAGGAGGGTTGAAAAAATTCTAAATGGCCTTTTTCTGCCCCCTCTTTCACACTGGCATTGTTTTGTTATTGGTTCGGATAAAAGCCTAATTGATATTTTGAAGTGCAGCTTTTCCCTCTGTTGCAGCTATGACCAGGGGACCGTGGAAGCGGGAGAGAAACCCAAACCCCAAATAAGTTAGCTAAGAATACCTAAAGAAGTTCCTACCAACATCTGAAAAACCTGCCTTGCTCTTGTTGAGTATTCATCTACATCCCCTTCTCTTTCTGTATCCTTTTCATCTGCCTGCCCACAAGATTTGGAACACCATTAATTGGTCCTCAGGGAGGCTGACAGGCCTGCGCTTTTATGACTCAATTCTTTGTATTGTACACATGTGGGCATCTCTCAGGAGATACAAAGGGAAAACGTGCTGAAAAGGGGGGCAGAATTTATATAAGACTAAATGCAGAACAAACCACCTCTTCAATTACCGCTAATACCCTAAATTGCATGAATAAATCCACCCCCCTGCCCATCTTCCCTCTTCCCCACATCTGCTTCTCTTAATCTGCTTTTCCTGATTGCTACAGGCTCGTCTTCTGAGGAATTCCACTTCTCATTTGAAATCAAACAGTCTAACTCTTTTTTTGACCCCCCCTTCTCCCTCCCCCTTGCCAACAAAAGAGTGAGGTGGTCTTATGGGAAGATAAAAAGAATAGTTGATCATAAGAACTAACCTGGAGCCAACACCTTGGTCTTTCGTCCCTTCAGCAGTTTATAAACCCTAAGCACCTGCAGCTAATTCTCATGGCTTCCAGCCTTGGTCTTGGATTTGCTGAGAGTGAGAGACCTTTTGGCACAGCTTCCACGGCTCAGGAAAAATAAGCTTAACACACTCAGAGACACACGGATGCACAAGCATGCACGTGCATCTTTGTGGAGAAAGCAGTCTGTGTTATACTGAGGTAACCGTAATTTTTAAGAATGTGTACTAACAGCCTTTACTGCTAACCAACAACATGCCAGAATTTCCAAGTTTTTGCATTTACCAATGAAACAGGCATGGGACATTTTTTCCCCAGAGCTGAACATTTGCAAAGGAATTCTGGACCAAGTCCTCCTGGCTTTACTTGCAGCATGTTTGATAGAAAGACAAGGATTTATCCTGCTCTCAGATCTAAAAACTAATGTGAATTTATGAATCAGATTCACAACTGGGAGGCAGGTGCGAGTGCTTTTCTGTGCACGTCAGCACATCCCAAAAATCTGGTCCTTAGTGTCCATGCTTAGAAGCTAAAACAACATGGGTAGAACACGACTTGGGAATCAAAATCCAGAATTTTCATTCCATCTTCTTCCTCCCCTTTCTCCCTCAGCTTGCCTATAACCCATGGTTAAATAAGTCTGCCAGACAAGGAAGTGCATTTGAAACCTCTGACAGAGGAGGAGACTGAAACTATCTCTTTCATGGCTGGGAGGAGTGCTCTGCCTCCTAAATCTCTGTTTAAAATGTGGCACCTTCTTGTACACTCTAATTTTCAAAGATGGAAGTGGTTGGTTTGAAGGAAAGGGCCTAGGTAACCACAGTATTGAGTATTGCCAAGAAAGGTGTCTAAGAGAAAAGTGGAATTTATTGCACTCTTGTCCTGAACTTTCTTCTTCATTACGATATGGGGCTCCTTGCTCAACATGCCAATTTTTGTGAATGATGCTCCAAGGCAACTAACTTTTCCTTTCATGCAGGGACTACGTATATGCTGTGAATGCATTTTGGAGGTTGGACCCTTAATTTGAAGTTGATGGAGGCAGAGTGTATTGTAATGACGTAAAACAGTATTTGATGCTAAGACTTCAGAGCCTAGATCCTGCAGGACTTCTTGAAGATCTTAGCTACATGAAAGCCTTAGATATATCTCTGACTCAGTTTAGACATCTGAAAAATAGTAAAGTATTCACCAGTAATCAACAATGCTTTAAAATTCTTAGGGAAAAAGAAAAAATCCCATTTGCAGATTGATTTTTTTTTTAAATCCACAAAGAATGTTTTTATTCTCAACCTTTGAATATATACTCAGTATCGGGGTACTACGGCTTGTTTTACATAGTTTCAAGAAGAACTGTGTATACATGGCACAGGGTGATTTTTTTAAATTTATTTATTTTTTCCCAGAGGATAGCCTGTGAAAGCAAATTTCTGCAGGGAAACTAGAGGAAAGGCCACAGTGAACACTTTACATATGTCTTCCAATCTTTTACTGAAGCATGCCAATATCTAC
>NW_008825614.1:6823024-6823869 GCF_000699105.1 Pygoscelis adeliae
GGTTGTAAAACCTGCTTAAAAGCCTGTGTAATTTACCTCATGTTGATTACCCTGTGCGGAACAGCTAATGGTACATGAGTTAATTAATCTATAGCTGCCTTGACTGTCTGTGCTAATATAGTTGTAGTGGCTATATCTTTGAAAATCTTGAGATACAATTTTTTTGATCATTGCCAGTAACTTTGTGCACTTGGCAGAAATAGGTATTTAAATGACAGGCTGAGGTCTGATTTGATCCCAAGGTCTAAAGACATCTGTAATAGGAAAAATTCCTCGGGGAGAATTACAGTCCTGCAAAGCAGCCACTGCTCTCAGCCTGAGAAGACCCTGCAGCCAGGCAGGGCAGATTTCAGTATGGGTGGAGGAGAGCTAAGAAAGGCAGCAAGCTGCAAGATATTGGTCCTGTGCTGTTCTCACTATACTGGCTTGAAAACTGAAGGGCAGTGGGAAAGGCCCCACATGTTAATACAGTTATATGGAACACTGTCACTATTCATTTCCTCTAGTTTCCCTGGAAATGAGCTAAGCAACCACTACTAAGCAAGTCTTCTATAAAACAAAAGTCACAATTTAAATCTACTTATCCCAGCTATGTATAATGATACAAACACAGTCCAGGAACTGCCAACCATGAACCACCACTGCGAGGAGCAGTGCTCCTCACTGTTGCCATGAGGAACAAAGGACTGCCATTCAGATGGTCACAAACTGCTGGAATTATTTGCAGATCCAGACCTCCCTGTAGCACCCATCAGAGGTGTGCACTGAAGTGGCAGTGGGGAGGAGAGGGGGAGGAGCTCAGCCCAGCTCTGGTTGATGCGCAGGACCTACCCCTGTTTCCTCCT
>NW_008825614.1:6823897-6824841 GCF_000699105.1 Pygoscelis adeliae
ATGCCAAATGCATTTTTCAGCACATAGCAGGAGTGCTGGCTCCTAATGCCACCCGACACTTCTCTGCAACTCAAGACTCCATTTTTTTTCATTTGAAAACTGTAGTTCAAGACAGAGCAAAAGTGGCAGAGTTTGGGTTTGCATGCTATGTTTCTTGGCTGTGCATCTTTGGGCAATAGAAAACCACAGTCATATCCTTTATACAAGACAAAGAGATCATTTAAATATAGTTGTTTGGCACTGGCTTATAGCCTTTCTGGCACCCGGTCCCAAATATCAGTGTCTGGAGCCTGACCTTCAGAAATTGTGTGCCACTTTACATGAATACAGGACAGGTGGCACAGCTTTTCCTTGTAATGCTTGAGAATACATCGTTGCACTAAAGTAGTCACTTTTCAACCCCAGCTGAAAATGCCCCTTTGGGAATTCTCGGTGTATGGATAGTTACATTGAAAATCAATTCTTTTGACATTCAGAGCTTTCTTTTGGAGCAGTTTATTTGCTCTACTAACCATTTTAAGCCTCTGTGGCACCTTCTTACTCACCATAACTGCTGTGCTTAGTATCTAGCTCATAAGCATTATTTGGTTTCAGTACCCTGTACATTGTGTCACTTTTTAAATGAATATAAAATTGCTTCAGCAGTGTCCTTGTTTGTGGTGATGTTAAACAACTCTCGTAGAAACATGAGTGGTGATGGAGGGTGTAGGGCATTAGGGATCCATGATCCCCATCTCCTCTGGCATCCTCCCTCCCACAAGTGCAGCTGTGGAGGGCTGTTCTCCCTGAGCCACCAGGTACATACCAAAGGCGCTTTCTTCAACACTGGTGGTGAAAGAGGTATACAGCTCAGCCTACAGGTCCATTTCTGCTGGAATATACAGGGCAAGCTATCTAAGGGAAAACTAAAGCAGCAAAATGCTGATTTCCAGACAGCTGGTTGA
>NW_008825614.1:6824877-6837558 GCF_000699105.1 Pygoscelis adeliae
GCCACGGGTTTACTTGCAAGATGTCATCTTATACTAATAGGCCATAGAAAATATAATGCATTACTTCCTCAGGGAAAGCTCCTTGAGCTGAAGTGGTAGTAGCTTACTTCAGAAGGGAAAATAATCTCTGATAACAACTCCATTCTGTAGATGTTATAGCAATGTCATCTTTTGGCTGCAAGTTTCTCCATTGCTCCAATTCTGTTAGGGACCAAATAAATCTGTTCTTTTAGTTCAGTTAAATGTTTTCTACCAAACTTATTTTTCTTTTTTTTTCTTTTTTTTTTTTTTTTTTAAGGAGAAGCTTCCATCTGGTGAAATCTTTCAGTATTTTTAAAGAAAACAAAAGATAACAAAAATATTCGTACCAACTTTTGTTTCCTGAAAATAAAAAAAAGATAGATATCAATTTAGAATATGAAAATACTCTAAAATAAAAAAAAAATCTTATGAAGTAAAAGTTTATTTCAAAAACAAACAAGATTTTTTTAAACGTGTTTAGTGTTGAAAATTCTTTTGGAATAAATGGGATTTCAATTTAATCCTCTGCAGAAGAGGCTGTTGTTCCACGGGACCACACTCCCACTTTAAACTTTAATGTTCATTTCACCTGTAGATTTTCAAGGTCTCTTGTCTGTAACAGTAAAAATACAGCTACTTTTTCTAGAGTCAATGCTAAATTGTTACAATGCTCTGAAACTGGTCAGTCATATATGTTAAGAAATAATGCATCAAACAACAGCTATCTAGAGACACCCTGGACAGACTATTTTTTCATTCAGGTAGAGTACCACCAGCAAGAGAAAAATTCAAGCACCTGTTTTGGAAGACAAGTTTTATACAGCAACTGATATAGTTAATCCTTTTTTTCTTGCCAAACTAACCCAATCACTACAAATAATAGATCAGCATCCATAGAACAATAAACTATTTAAACATTTTTCTAGTTTATTTTTAAATGTCTTACTGTGGCATTCTTCCCTATTGCCATCACTACCCTACTTTTTGGCTGAAGTCTCTTTAAGATGGGGAAGTTATATCAGCAATTTCACCTACTCTGAAATCACCTCATTCTGCCCTGATTTATACCCCATGAAATCCTATTGCCCTCAGAGGGGTTCTGCACAGTGTAAGGCTGGGCAGAGTTTGATCCAGAATGTTAAATACTGGAGCATCAAAGTTATAGGTTTATTGCAATTATTATTGGTCCCCATTGGTTATTTACTTATGCTGTATCTCAGCTACAGTTAAATTCTATGCTACAAGGTACGTGGGGAGAAATAAAAGCACAAATAGCAAGTGAGTGGATTGATTTGGAATGGGCTTGAACCTATTTTTATGCCCCAGGACACTGCAGAAGTGGAGGGATTTTAAGGCTCCCCACAAAGTGACTTAAGATTTGGGATTTTGAGTTGTCCTAAGCCGCTGCACGGTAAACTGGGGCAGCTCAGCTGCTGATACGTAAAAGGCTCAACTTTCTCAGTCTCAGAGCCTGGGGTGGGTGCTGGGACCTCTGCAGCATTCCCCGCTGTGCCTCGCTCACTGATGAAGCTCTTCAGAGGGAGGGGCACTTCCTCAGTCACTTGGGCATCTTCACCAAATCAACACCAACAGCTCTGATTCCTTCAGCACCCCTGGCAATGTGATTCTGAAGTCTAAGGGGCAAATCTTGGTCACATTTCAGTTAACTGTGTCAGAAGAAGGGCTCCATCTTAAATTACCAAAATTTTTACTCAAGATTTTCACATCTAATCACAAATTTAATAATCTGGTATTATATATAACTGGTCTTTCATTACAGATTCCCTCATTCATGCTGCAGAAGTTAAGACAGAATTGAGAAACTGAAATCATATCTAATTATGTACGATCTCCACCCTGAGAAATTTTTGGTAGTGTATGAGTCCAATACCACCACAACCACTATAGGAATTCTCTATCATATGACTCAAAGATGTTCATAACAGAAACGTACATCACTTCTGGATTCAGGTGCCTAATTGAACATCTAAACCCAAACTTCACGTGTCAAAGAAATAATTTGTAAAGATGAACTAAAATTAAGAAAACAAAAACCTCAGACAACACTATGAATACCCCTGTCCCTAAAGCTCAGAGGATTGTGCATTTCAACCTTCATAGAGTTTTCCCTCAGCAGTGTTTGGGCTGACTGAGATGGTCTAACCTTGATATGAGTACCACAGACACAGAGTGTACTTCAGAGGGATGAATACAATAGCATAACATAGGTCACACTTTCCACTGAACTACCTTAGAGATAATCACCATTATAGACAATCTATCTATACGCAATGAAATTTAAAATTTAAAACTTGCTGACTGAGGGGAGCAGAGGAATATGTATGAAAAACAATAGTTGTTTTAAATTTACACCTTCTCCTGGCTCATACTATGTATGAAAAAGCAACCCAGAGTCCTTTATGGGTAGCCATATATCTTACATCAAATGGCTGCTCGATGTGTTCCCTTCTAGACTTTCTGGTTGGACACGTGGTCCTTCAACACACTAAAAAATGTGTATGACATATATTGTCTTTCCTATAAAGCCTTCATTTTTTTATCAAATAACTGGATCTAAGAAGTACTCCAAATTAAATCTCTTTTTTCTTTCTTTATGAAAAATCAGCTTTTTCAGTAGTCAAAAAAAGAAATGCATTTTACAATCAGTTCTATAGCAATGAGTTTTCAGGGAAGGAAATTTCTAATTGAGTGTGAGAAGGTTCCGGTTATATGACTTTATGCATGGCTTCTCAGTTTGGCCCACACTATCTTGATTTATGATTACCAGAGATTAACTTTCTAATTTAGCAGTCAGATTTGTTTGTCATAATAAATAGTAAACAGGATGACATGGAAAATATTTGTCCTGATAGTTATTACCAACCAGCTTCTCAAGACTCTTTTACTGGTCGACAAAATAGTCTTCTCTTCTTTTTTATTGCACTCACTAATCAGGATCTAGTCAGTCTCACAATAGTCAGCTGCCATTGTAACAAGTTACGGGAAAATTATAATGCTTCCTAAGCATTTCCACAGAAGCAAATTTCATGTGTGTGGGGGTGGACGGTGGGAGGAGAATAACCTTGGGAAAACCACAATTATAAACAGCTGCAGCATGCATTAAATGTAATTATGATTGATTCCTATAAATAATTCTTTGTGTAAATTTCCACTTAAGCTGGATTTGCTGTTCGGGTGCAATGGACATTTCTGCATTAAGTGATTATCTCTCTTTATTATTATTAAAAATACAGATTCTTTTCACTTGGGAGAGGAGATGGGGAAAGAAGACTTATTGTACCAGCATGAACTGCTGAAAATCTGGACTCTCACAATTAATGGTTTACCAGCCTGGATGCAATGAAATTGTTTCTGCCTGAACTACAAAGAAGGATTAAAATGAAAAAGAACGCATCATCCAAAGTTATTGTCAGCAAAACCTCATAATACTATTTCAACAAGATAATAAAAATATAATGATAGATAGCATCTGATCAACCACTATGGAACAGCTGACTATATTAATAGGACTTGACATTTGTTCTGTTTAATGGAGAAGGGGCTGAACACCTAGGTTTCTGCTATGCTAATTGCTTGGTCATTTGAAAAAGAAATCAATACAATACAGCCCTCACAGGAGAAAATCTTTACTGATTCTTTACACTTCCTACAGCAAAAATACCACTAAATCATGGTCATTAATTCATTTGACTAATTCAACACTTCAAATTTCATTCATTCTCATTTAAGGTTTTACAACTGTCTATTACATGAACGTACAGCAGTGGTAATGACAGGAAAGATCATATAAAATTACTGGGAGAAGGAAGAAGGTTTCTTTTGGAAGCTTTGTGTATCACATTCCTGATCCCACTGAAATTAATTACAGCTAGCCATTTACTTCAGTGAGGTAAGACAAGGGCTGTGTATACACCTTGGTACATCTATGTGCTCTCAGTTCTCATCATGTGTGTGGGAGCTACTAAGAGCTTCTCAGCACTTTGAAAAAAAAGATCTTAAAGCAACTGTATTACTACAGCTGCAACACTGATGTGCTGCAGCCAACCTTCCACCGGAAGAGGAGGGTCTAGTCTCATATTCAGTCGGATATTTAGTCAAGCCCTTAATCACATTTATATCCACTTCTCTTTTAAAGATCATAGAAGCCAATGGCACATGTTAAACATTAAGCAACGACTTAACTAATATGATGATCCAAGGCTATGTCTCTACTCCATGTACCTCCTCATCAATGTAGGTTTTAATTTAGACTTTCTTTCCAGCTGGGATATATCTTTAATTTTTTGAATGGAACATATGGATACTGTAAAGCATATCAACATTTGTAAGACAAAATTGGAAATATAGCAACCTGCTTTTCTCATCGATATCTCTAAAGATGTTCATGTTTTAATCTTTTTCACTTCTTTGACATCTTTCATCATGCTTTTTTTCCTCACATCTGCAGAGCACTTTATTAGCTAAGCAAGCATCCTCCGTATGCAGTAGGGATGGGGTAACCATGCTAGAGGTGAATATCTTTTAAGTCCAGCTTAAAAATGTCACTCAGGTTGTTTGCCCAAATTCGTACAGTTAGTGTCAAAGGCAGAACTGAACTCAGGGTTGTGCTCCGCCTGTGCTTTAACATGGAGCAACATTTCCTTGAAAAAAAGCTACGTAGAGCGCCTTCAAAGCAGACTTGAACTAATACATAGGGGTTTTTTTAGTTATAGATCTATGGATGTTTTTTCCATTTCCACCTCCTTTGCATGACTGTGAGATTAGCTTAATTTAAAATAAAACCTTGCTTTCTTTCCCCATATAATTTTGGTGGAACTACAAATGAGACAGTTTGCACCTGACATGAGTTAGGTTATTTTTACAGACTTTTGTTGGAACTGTTGGTAGTTGAGAAGCTTTAAGCTCTGCATGGAAGAAAAAAGCATTATTTGCTTCAAAGTTATAGTAAATTAATAAGAAAAGCTCTGCTGCTGTTCAGGCTGCATTTAGTACATAACATACAGAAATGCTGTTAAGACTCCATAGAATACCAGTGATTTGCTTGCATGCTTTTCAAACAAAAAAAAATAAAGCTAACACATGTCTAACCCCCTCAGGCTATTTTTTTAAGCCATGCTTCTAAAACTGCATCACAATATTTTGTGAATACAGTTTTGCACACTTGACCTGCATTTAGGTATAGAAATCAGGTGCAATACAACAGATATAGACTCAGAAGTTCTATTTATCCTTTTGACCATAAAGACATTCCTTTATTATTTTTTTCCCTTATGACTGGATTTAAGGAGCTTTTTTTAAAGCCTCCATCACTCTTTTAAAAAAAAAAAAACAAGAAAAACAACAAACAAAACCAACAGGGGCTGTATATTTTCTGCAAAAAACATCCTTACATCAATCAAGCAAATATACATTAGCAGGAAGGAAACACATTAAGACTAATTTTCCTTTTTCCTGTGCCAGGTTGCTTCTTTTGTACTATATATCAGAATGAAAGTAATTCACCTCTCAAAACAAAATATTAAAGAACAAAATATGACTGTGATGCACTTCTGCAGAATACAGTCAAATTTCCATAAAATGTCTGCAGGGTTTTGCACATTAAAATGTCTCTTACTAAAAATGTTTATGGAAATAGGTCATTATGCACATTACTAATAGAGAGCAATTTGTTGCTTTTAAAGGAGCTTTTATAGTAATAGTTGTGAATAAACACTTTTATCAGACATCCTAAATATAAACAATGTATATGCTGGCGAGCACAACAATACTCACATACACAGTAGACATGGTTTAAAGAAGTTGCTCATTCAGGGCCCAGTTCTGCTAGCATGGAGCCCAGAGGAGCTTTTTGACTGTTTTTATTACATTGATAGTAGATGAATGGTGTGTCAGCTGTGGATATGGGCTAGTGGATGGTACCACTGAATGCAATGCCTTGAGTCCTACCTGCTTCCACACAGCTTGGCCAGAGCTAATAAGGCGCTCCCTGTGTTTAGTGAAAGTGAGAGCAAGGGTAGGGATGTCCAAGTAGACCTCTACTCTGCAGCAAGAGCTGCAGAGTCCAGTCCAGCAAGCCAAGCCCCTGAAAGGCATCCTCAATCTGTGGAAAGCAGCCTTGCACATTGCAAAGCAGATTTTTACATCAATGGTAGCAAATTGTGCTAGTATGGTATCAGAACTGGGTTTGAAACAATACATATCCCATTATCAACACTTAGAAACAACTAAAAAATGATAACAACTATTGTAATTTTACTTGACTTCTGAGGAACGAAAAGGATACAGCCAGGTAATTACACTGTGTAGGTTATGTTAGCACAGGAAGCAACAAGATACCAGCTTAAAACTGCTAGACTCACTGAGGAACATCTTACAATATATTTACACAGTAGCCAGCATCAATTCTCTTAAAAATCCCACTTAAACAACAGATTAGATCACCTAGAAAGTGCAAATGAAATGAGCTGGTTTAGGAAGATATGTTGATTCCTGTGGTCCCTTGCTTGGTTGTCAGTAAAAGTGAAGAAAATGTAAAACATCTATCCAATTATTTCAGTTAATATACAAGCATTAGGCATTCAAATTCCTAATTAAGAGACAACATGCCCTGTCAGGCATCTGCATGGGCTATTGAACATTGCCTAGATTGTTCCATAATTATCCTGGCTTAATAGCTCTAAAAATGTAAGCAATGTGCATCCATTGAGGAAATGCACTGCTTATCACATGAGGAGGAACAGCACACAGAACATGCTCTGCTACCATGTATCTGTGCTGCAGGTTTTTAGTGAAACATAGTTTAATTAACAGCGGGCAGCCTCGGCTTAGTAGCTGGCTTCTATTGTCAAGGAGGAAATGTAACTCACATATCAAAATGTATTTCCATGAAGAGATTTAAACGTATAAAACTCAACTGCTGGGAGTGCTCCCTTTCAGACTTCAGTGTCAGTTAGGCACCAAAAAGAAGAGATAGCATGTACAAAAATATATATTTGTACTGATTTCAGCATGTTATTTTTCAAGCCTCATTTGTCAAAATCCTCCATCTCCCAGCCCCTCCTCACCAAAAAAAAAAAAAAAAAAAAAAAAAAATCAGCATCCTCTAGGGCAGTCATGTTGTCAAGGAAACAGATTTTTGCCATCTTCTATGATTTGCATTGTCAGTAAATTTGCTACAATTTCCTTCTTTTCAAGCCTGATGCCTATGTTCAAGAGCTGACCAATGTTGCCTTGAATGCTGCAGCCATAGCATCAAGATGTCTATTCTTTCATACTCCCTGGCAAGCGTTGTCAAATCATGGATGCACTCTCTGATGAAAAGTCTGCAAGGAACACAAAAATGAAATATTTCAGCTATTTGAAATGGATTCCTTCTGCCCTTTAACCAATAGGATTTGTTTTGGAAAATAATACAAGATGTTTTAAGGGCTTCATGTCCCTTTCTCTCTTTCTCTCTCTCTCTTTTCTTTTTCTCTTTGCTTTTAATAGAATAAAAGGGGGGGGGGGGGGGGGGAAACAAAAACAAAGAAAAGGCTGTTCTAAAAAGACATTGGAAATGTGAAGAGATTTGTAGAATAACTGAAAATCTGCAAACAAGATATATATTTTTTTCAGCAATGTATTTGTTTTAGCTAAAACACTAATTCTAGTTTAAAAATGTAACTGTCTCTGGTCAACTTTGCTGTTAAGACACCTGTACATGTATGTTGTATGGGATGCAGCTTCTTCAAATCCATTTGCTTCCAACGGACTCAAAACTATAATGAGTAAATTTGGCAGCCTTGAGATGTTTCATGCAATAGAGTGAGGGAGCTACCCCTCAACATTTCACTTGAGACTACCAGGAAGAGTTGAAGCACTTCTCTGGTTTCCCTGTCGACTGGCATCATATAAATAAATAATATGAATAAATATACCTTCTTACCTGAGGTAGATCCAGCAGAGTTGAGTTGATTCAACTGGTTTTAGATGGAATTTTTTTTTCTTTCTCATCTAATGGTAGGCATAATTGTCATAGAATCTGATTGTGAACTTCCATATCTTTAAAGAGTTTTACCATAGCATCTCAAGTATATTTTACTAACACTTGGTGTGAGAAAATTTTTCTTCTCTGTTTTTCTAAACAAAAACAAATATGATTTAAAAAAATTGCATTTATTCACCTGTTCTTTCCTGTCACTGTCTGTATATAACTAGAATTCTGTAGGCCATATCAGAACATAGTAGGCCTCAGCTGTGCATTTACTAGTATGGAACTTGACACCATAATGGGTAGTAAATACGCACGCTTTTTTCTTCACTGAATATGTAAACTTTTTATTAATTAAATAGGAAAGTAATTATCCATTTGCAGGTGCCAAAGGAATGTCAATCTAAATGATAGAATTGATAACATATATTTTGCCTGAACTGTTCTTGTCAAAAGATACAGGTTTTTTTCAAAATCATAATTATCTATGTAATATTATTTAATGTTTTAATGAAATGCAACAATGAACTTTAAACAAATTAAAATGATACATTTAAAGACTATTTTTAGATCTCAAATCCTTTTTCTTTCCTTTCCCCTTCTGTACAAAATTTTAAACTACAACTCTTTTTTTGGCTCAAATCAGAAAAAAAATTTGCCAGTTTTCGAAAGAACAAAAATTCTTGTTCCTTATGACATCACAAGATAATTAAGGCACTTAACAGTATAGATGTTTACAATATTAGGCCATTACTTCAGAGGTAACCTTGCAGGTTAAGCTCCATAATGAAACACATTTTCAGAAGTATTGTGGTGAGTTAGGAAGGTTTGTGCATCTCTTGCACTTGAAAATCCCACCCAGCCTGTGTAAATGATTGAAAAATAAATTAGAATTAATCTATGTATTTTTTTATTTTTCCTCTTTGCAAAATACCATTAGTGGGAATACTACAGTTTGGATCCCTCTAACTTCTGCACCATAAGGAGACTGGAGGTCTTCTGTGGAGGGATGAGACAGTGTGCTCCGTGACACAGCAGTGCTGTGATACAGACCTGGGCTTGCTTCAGGGAAGTCTCAGGACCTTCAACATCTGAGCTTCAAGACAAGTGGACTGCACTCTAGGTGCTCATTAATATTGAGGACAGTGTTAATTACTCCCATGGTAAAAATCTTGTGGTACTTAGAAGGCTTCTTTTTGCCATTTTCTTCTTTTCATGTTTGTGATGGAGAGACCTCCTCTCACCCCTTGGAGGGTACACCAGGAACCACTACAGCATGCCAGGGACACCTGGTTGAAAGCTTTGCACAGTTTTTCTCCATAGGCCTATATGAGGGAGGAGGCGAAGTAAAATTGGGAACTGTCGGAAGCACACAGCATTTTGGATGTATATCTTTGGCTGCAGAAGTGAGTAACTGAACTCAAAGGCCAAAGGTAGCCAAGGTGCTCGGTCTTTGCTGTTGCATGGAAGACATGTCTACACACTTATTCCCCTTTCTAAACACACACATTTAGTTTGGGTTGCTTTTTGCACACCACTACATTATTTGCCTTCTCAGGCTCCAACCTCTGAAAAACCCATTTCTTCTGGATTGCTAAAGTGTAAATTCTCAAAATCACTCAGAGAAGCCAGCTCTCTAGAGACAGCTTGAAACAGCTGCTTCTTGCAGCTGGAGAATTTTTCAGTGCCAGTCCAGGCCTTGACCTAGTAAAGCACTTACCTTCATGAATAGCCAGTTGATTTCCATAGGAAAGTTTATGCATTTGGGTGCCTCATTGCATTGGGTCCTATAGTAAATATTACAATAACAGTATCTTATTGTAGGTAGATAGATATTACAGGCTTTTGTCCTTCAAAGACTTGTACATATGAGTAATACAACTCATATGGGGTTCATAGGTTGTTGGCTGTCCCTGTGATATAGAATTTATCAAATTTGGCTAAGCATTTCTTTCTATGACTTTCTTTCAGGCTCTTTTTTTTTTTCTTTTTTTCCTTTGAGAGAGATTATTTACAAATGAAAAGACAAGAAATACATATGGTATATGGGTAACTTTGAAATGACAGTGAAGAACATTGCTTAAATGAGGGTCCACCGAGAGCAGCTAAATTTGTTTTAAAAATGAAGAATTGTGGGGAATATGTAAGCACTAGGTTTCACCCCATTGTTTCCTCAGACAAGATATGTACTGTCAGGCAAAAAGAAAGTTAGCTGGTTGGGGGGTTTTTGTTGTTTTATTAGATCATTCAAAGTCTTATTTGCTCAGTAAACCGCAGTCCTATAAAGATCTGATGGGAAGCTCAAAACTTTTCCAAAATCAAGAAGAAGGGAACAGAAAAATAGTTATTAACAGGCAATGGAACTCATTGTATTTTGTATTAAAGTTTGTAAGCTAGGTTCCGTTAAAAAAGTGTTTACCTACACTGTTCTTTGCAAGTGCAGTCTACCTTGATAACTACTCACGTTTACTGACTCGTTTATAAAATCAGGTGCTCTTAAGACAAGAGGTATTTTTTACAATAAATAATTCTGTTATGAAACAGAAAAGTATAAATCAATTTATGAGAAATCATCTGCATATATAGCTGTGAAAAAGACCACAGGAAAAAAAGTACAAGGCTGCTGTAATTTATACTTTGGGAAAGCATATATAAAATATCTTCAGGCACCATAAATTTAGATGGCTTACCAGAAAACATTAATAACTTTCCCAGCACAAAGGGCAAAACACCCCAGCTCACCCACCAGACAGTTTCTATAGAGCATACTTTCCAAAATGTCTCTACTTCCGGTAAGCATAAAGTCTATGTTTAGATTTGTTAAAAATAATGGTTTCCCATTGTATGAAGCAGTCTACTTTTTTCAAGGGATGGAGGTGCTAGCCAATAAAATAGGACTCCAAGGGCACCTTCATATCTTCTTCACATCTTCATACTTTCTACCTCCTTGTCCTACACTAAAAAAAAGCAAATTTCTTAAATGTTTTGCTAAGACCTATTCACCTCTTAGGTGTTTCAAAGAATTTAGTTGATATGGCTCCTTCATAATCAAATGTATTTTCATACGCCTATAGCTTGTTGATTACAACTCATTTCTCACACTTGACTCCCCTGAAAAAGAGCTCTCACAAGCCAGGTACTGGTAAAAATTGATCTAATTTCCTGATAAGCCCTATCAAGCCCATTTTGGGAGTGATGTAAAATAATATATTTCTTCTTCTTTCAGGCAAAGATATTTTATATCCTGCCTCATATTATGTTGCATATGATCTTTTAGGAGTGCACACCATTATCCTTTTCCAAAGTACATTGTAGCTTTTGGGAACATTGATGCAAATTCTGAATTTCATTTTGGGAAGACTCAACAGTTGAGTGGTGGTCATCTTGGTATTCATCAGGGTATCATAATAGTGATGCTCCAGAATTGTCTTATTGTTTTCTTGGTAATTGTGTTTCTGGCTAGTCTGAAATTATCCAGTATTTCTAGCCATAGGGAAATGTTTTGAATGAAACAGGTACATTGGCTGGTAGTGGAACTATGCTGTAGAGGAGAACCTGGTACAGTAATTCACTCCAACATCCCCACATGGGCTGGACTGTTCTAACAAGTTCCTCACACTGTTCTCCCTTGCTGATGACAGAAAATAACATTGTCCAGGTATGTTCTGCCCTCAGTTGCAAAAGATCAAGACTAGAAGAAGCCAACTTCATTGTAGCTCTCAAGACCCTAAGTAATTTTCCTCTATTTAATTACCAAATGCAACAAACCTTGAATTAGGTATTTTCTATGTAAAAAATTAAAGGGAGTGGGCTACAAATTTTTAATCAGCCCTATCACTCATTTCTGTCTGGTATCTGATGGTTCTGTTTATTGCACACAATTGAGACCCAACACATCATGCATATAGTAAATTTAAGCCCATGCTTAAAGTGCATTGTTATTCAGCATTGTGTGTGCAGAAGGGTGATGGAAAGTAGGGTAAGAATGAAAAAAGAGGTATAATTCCCTGTCCTCCCAAATACTTCCTTGGAGAAGTCTTTATGTCTTTGTACTCTACCTGAAAAACATGGTTGACAATATTATTTTCTCTCTCCCGTGTTCAGTCTATCTAGTATAAATATTAAGCTCTACTGTCAGGACTATTAATTCTTACACATTAGAACAAGGGGCCTGGGCCAAAGTTAGTTTTTCTCTGCTACACTAAAGAAAAATAAAAAGTGGATAGTTATTTCAGTATCGTTGGTCTCACTCTAATCTCCTCAGATATAGGATAGCTGACCAAGAGCTTATGGGTCAGAACTAAAGGGAAGGCAGGGACAGGTGACATTACGGTGGGGGTCTGCTACAGGCCACCTGACCAGGAAGACCGAGTGGATGAGACCCTCTAGAGACAGATAGGAGCAGCCTTACGCTCACAAGCCCTGGTCCTCATGGGGGACTTCAACCACACCGACATCTGTTGGAGGGACAACACGGCAGGGCATAAGCAATCCAGGAGGTTCCTGGAATACCTCGATGATAACTTCCTTCTCCAAGTGATAGAGGAGCCAACGAGGAGAGGTGCTATGCTAGACCTTGTTCTCACCAACAAGGAGGGGCTGGTGGGGAATGTGAAGCTCAAGGGCAGCCTGGGCTGCAGTGACCACAAAATGGTGGAGTTCAAGATCCT
>NW_008825614.1:6839419-6839631 GCF_000699105.1 Pygoscelis adeliae
CTGTTGGAGCAGGTCCAGAAGAGGGCCATGAAAATGATCAGGGGGATGGAACACCTCTCCTATGAAGAAAGGCTGAGAGAGTTGGGGTTGTTCAGCCTAGAGAAGAGAAGGCTTCGGGGAGACCTTCTTGCAGCCTGTCAGTACTTAAAGGGGGCTTATAAGAAAGATGGGGACAAACTTTTTAGCAGGTCCTGTTGCGACAGGACAAGGGG
>NW_008825614.1:6839677-6895294 GCF_000699105.1 Pygoscelis adeliae
ATTGTTTACGCTGAGGGTGGTGAAGCACTGGGACAGGTTGCCCAGAGTGGTGGTGGATGCCCCATCCCTGGAAACATTCAAGGTCAGGTTGGAGGGGGCTCTGAGCAACCTGATCTAGTTGAAGATGTCCCTGCCCACGGCAGGGGTGTTGGACTAGATGACCTTTAGAGGTCCCTTCCAACCCAAACTAGTCTATGATTCTATGGTAAATCTAAGTCAGCTGGATGCTTACTAGATCTTTAAGATACGACCTGCCTGCCCTCCCCAAACAGTTTAATGTCTTTCTTGGTTACTCATTATCCTTTGTTTTGATTATTGTATTTTTGTTACCTTAGCAAACATGATCATATCCATGCAGAGTGCTGCTGCAAAGAGCGCTCTGCCAGTCTCCTCTTCTGTCCATACGGTATGCATCTTCATTGTCAGGTGTTTCATAGCTAAGCTTATCTTACCTGTAGTCTTTCGCTGAATACACAATTAGTAACTCCCCAGGTCTGTAAGTCTTCACTTTTCAACAAGTAGGTTTTAGAAAAGGACCTCTGACTTTCCTCTCAAAGCTGCTCCTTGTCCTCAGGAGAAGCCACCTGAAAATGTCCACAGAGTTATCTCAGTGTCTTCTTTCAGATTTCTGCATAAAACTCTGAATTGCCATAATCCCTACAAAAAACTCCATAATACACTGCTGATGTACTGAGGCCGTCACCCAGTCATAGCCCTGAATAGTAGCTTGCTGTCCTCTTGCTTTCTCCCATTAGCCAGTTCACTTCTATTATCTGTCATACTGTAACTACTTGGAGGCAAAGACCATTTTTGTATTTAATGTAGTGGGCTGGTCCATGATTACAGTACATAGTGTTGTTATAGTAGTAATAATAATAATAATAGTAATTGAAAGAAGTCCCAAAGAATATTTAAAATAAATATATAAATAAATATTTTTATATTGTATTATGTAAACATAATACATAACTACATAATAATATAATTTTATAAAATATCACATATTTATATGTGCATATTTAAATATAGGTGTACATGTATTTTACATTTATATAAAAATAAATATAAATTCAATAATGATAAACATTGAAATGATGCAAAAAAAGCCCAAACAACCAGTTCCTGTAAACCTAATCTCAAATGTAACAAACGTAAAAGTGAAGGCATGCCATTAATAGACCTCCCAGTATGCAAAAACCATGTCAGATCCTGGACATGAAACAATGAGAAGATTTCATCCCTATAAATCTTTTTCTACTGTACTACAATCTTGTGCAGCTGTGAGCCTCTGCCTTATTTTATTCAACTGAAAAATAGAGTTAGTATATAATTGATTATTTTCTGGAAACACTTGAAGACAAGGAGGTTAATCTTGTGTGTTTAAGTATGCATATATCCTTTCACTTATTTTTTTAATGTTGTTGAAATGTTCTTAGCTGAACAGGCTAAGAACAAGCATTTTTTTCTCAATCTAAAAAAGAACACTAGTGAATCATACTCAGTGTCAGTAATTTGAAAACAGCAGAAAAAATTGGTGGGCAGCACTTCTGATGGTGTAAGTCATTTCAGTGACAAAGAAACTTGTGTTAAATCTGTTCTATGTAATATGAGATCATACATATATACAGGTGGGCCAAAGTACCAGTGTCTGCCCGATAAAGCTGCTATTAATCTCTGATTAAAACATACCTGGTAGCAGAACAGAACTATTATAAAAATTTTCCTTGTTTGACAAATAAGACATCTCAGAGCACCTTGAATAACTTTTTTTATTTTATTTTATTTTTAAATAAATAGGAGACTTTGGTCTCCTCATAATCAAGTCCCCAGTGAGACCCTGGTCCAACTACATCTCTTATGCTCCCCCAGAGTCATGACTCGCGTTATGCCCTGGGCAAAGGTTGGTTTGACAAAAGTTCACATTACATTATGGAAAAACCTCCAAGGAACCTGGTCTTTGGAAAAAAGTGGAAGGCTGAACCACCACTCCCTTGAGTATTCTCAGAGAAATGCTGCTTAATGATTTATTGAACAATTTCAAAATAACAAAATTTAACATATTTCAGCAAAACAAAAGCACTTCTGTACTTGTTATGCCAGATGGACATAGTCCAGCAGATATTCCTGAATGTCGGTATTGGGGGACTGAGATGTACCCCCGCACAAATAGGATTGGCAAACATAGAACTGTCCAGTCCTCTCATACAGCTTCTGTACTCTGTATTTAACTATGGTCTTGATCTGTCCTGCATTACAGCATGTATGAATGAGGCGGAGGAAAGATGTGCTTATCTCAAGTTCCTCTCTATGAAAAGGGCCTGTAGCTAATGCTTAGAGACAGAGTACAAGAGCAGGGCAGGTGCAGAGCGATGCTTTTCCTCCTAGATTAGCAAAAACTGCAGTGCAACTATAGTTCTAAGCCAGAGACTGTTTCCTCCTGACTTGGTAAGACTTTCAGCTGAAATTTTCTTTCATCAGTTTCCCAGACTATTTTGAAGCCATTTACATTTTTGAATGCCACAACATCATGGGGCAAAAAGAAATCACCGTATAGCTAGGATCTCCATGGAAAATTACTTCCTTCAGTGTTAAATCTCTTTGTTACCTCTATACGTAAAGGTCTACTGGAAACAAATATCTTTTATGCCGCATAGGTATGATTAACTTCTTTTGCAAAGCAAGAATAGAGTAGGGAAGGGGCAACACAAGCAAAAATGCTTGCTGGATTTCCAATGGAAATGTGAGATCTGTGGGATCCTGTCCTGGTTTCGGCAGGGATAGAGTTAATTTCCTTCTTAGTAGCTGGTACAGTGCTGCGTTTTGGATTTAGGACCAGAACAATGTTGATAACGCACCGATGGTTTAGTTGTTGCTAGGTAATGCTTACACTAGTCAAGGACTTTTCAGTTTTCCATGCTCTACCAACTGAGAAGGCTGGAGGTGCACAAGAAGGTAGGAGGAGGCACAGCCAAACTGGCCAAAGAAACATTCCATACCATGTGACGTCATGCTCAGTACATAAACTGGGGAAAGCTGGGCGGGGGGAGCCGCTGCTCGGGGACTGGCTGGGCATCGGTCAGCAGGTGGTAAGCAATTGTACTGTGCATCACTTGCTTTGTGTATTATTATTATTATTATATTATTATTATTGTTATTATTATTTTATTTCCATTATTAAACTGCTTTTATCTCAACCCACGATTTTCTCACTTCCACTCTTCCAATTCTCTCCCCCATCCCACCGGGGGGGGGGTGGGGGGGGAGGGAGCGAGCCGACTGAGGTTAAACCACAACAGGTCCCCATAAAACAAACATCTGTGTAAAAGTTCTTTTCTGTTTTTAAGGAAGACTTCAGATGGAGACTCATGTTTGCATAAACAAACAGAGGCATTCAAAGAGGTCAGTTATGGGAATGACAAAGACAGTTTCTAGCCCTCTGTGCCATCATGGCAGCAGTGGGAAGCAAGTTTGCAAAAGAAATGCTATGACTCTCTCTCAGCCTTCAAGCCATTCGTAGTGTCTCTGCAGAAATGCCAGTAGCACAAATGACAAATATTCTGTGTCTGCTAACAAAGAGCAGAATATTAAAACCTGTATTTTTTTGAAGGGAACATCCCTTAAAATGTTTCTCTTGTACAGCTTGCTGTTTATTTGTGTACCTGTGCAAGGCAGATCACACGATGGAGACAACATGTGGAAGACATATGAGCTAAAAACAAGATGCCTGTGAGTTTTAGGAAGTAACCTGGGTCTTAGTGGGACTTCTGAAACCGTAATACTGGTGTGCAGCCTGCAAATCGCCTCATCCCTGGCAACTCCATAATCCGCAAGATGCTCATTGCCTTTCCCCTACCCTGCTGTTGACCCCAGCATTTCTGTGGGGATCTGTCAACTCAGTCGCATTCACCAGAGCTGGAGGCAGGCTCATGCCCAGCTCTGGACAACTGCTGTGGCCTGTGACAGCCCAGATGTGGCATTGGGCCAGCCCCAAATAAAACATGAACCTCGGGTGGGTGGAACCCGCTTTTAATCCCAAGTCCGCGATGCTCCAGCGGAGTAGTTTGAAATTAAGCAAAACACATCTGCCCATCCCTCATTACTGTTGTTGTTATTGTTGTTATAACCTTTCATTACACTAATCCACATTTTTGTTCCACATTGTGAGTATGTGAGAGGCTGGAAATAGTCATTAAAATGCGATAATGTTTAAAATTCTAGCACATTAACACTGACATTTTGCCTTCTAAACAATCTCAGGTAATGAAGGTCAATACAAGCAAACAGTCTGTCTACGGCCCTTCGTTAGAGGCTTTCTGTGCTTGGACTTCACAGCAGGGGACTGTCAGGCAGAGTGTTTTCCTCTGTGCGGCTTCTCTCCGAATGCTTGCTGCAGCTGGCTTCAGCATATGGTAGAATATGAAGATATTTTCTGGGGTCCACTGCCTCAATCACTGTTTAATGATTAATTACTGCAGGCTGGTGTCAGGGTGAGACATTCAAGGCTTCAGGCAAAAGTCTTAACTATAGAAAATGACAGCAGGCGGGATTTTGCCAAAAAGAGCAACTTTGCACTGCTAGTTCTAATGATTTGCACTGCCTTTTGATCCATTTGTAAACAGCAAGATGGTAAAAGACTGAAACTATCAGGCAATAAATGCCAACAATAACAAGAAATTGTTCCCAGAGAGAGTCTTAGGATGTTTGGTCGTGTTGAGAAGATGCTATAACTAGATCTCTTGGAACAAAGTAGGAACTTCTGGGCTATCTTCCTTCAGATGATCTCCAAGCAGGGATGAACTCGACCTCCAACCACCAGGATGAGGAAGATAAACACTCTCAGAAACAGGGAGGCTGAGGCTGAGGAAACAAACCTGGAAGTCCCGACTCTGTCGTGGCTGATGGTCTGGTGGTCACACTGCTTTCTGGGCCAGATCTGGAGCTAGCATCAACCCTGCGGGGAGCTTCTGGATGGCACACAGCCCCTTACCAAGCACAGGGGTGCAGCATCCCCATCAGCGCTGCCATCTGGGTCTATGTTAAAGGAGCTGGGATGTAGTCCTATGGTCTACAGGGATATTAGGGGAGATAGACAGCTACCTTTGCCTTACTCCGTGGTTCTGCACTGTGCACAGCTCCATCGGAAGATAGACTGTGACCCCTTGAGCCTTAACCTCGTGATCATCAACCCTCCCTTCCAGTTACATCAGCCTCAAATTGATGTAATGAGGACATAAGGGATCAAAGCTGTTTAAAGGCTTTTGTTCAGTTCTTAGAAATGCATCTTAAAAACTATTCATTTGCTTGCATGACTCTGTGTGTGTATAAAACTATCCATAAAATAAAATTATCTCCCACCTACAAAGATAAGAATTGTATGTGTGCCTTAAAAAAACCTAGGTTAATTTTCTTCAGATTACCCTTCATCAGAAATGTAAAATGAGCGTAAATGATACAACTCACATTTAGTATCCTGTTACAACTGCTTTGTGCTTGTGCCAGTGACTCTGTGGAGCAACAGAGAATTAGAACTTTCATCTCAAGTGCCTTCGTCTTTGATAAAAATACGAAAAACACTTACTTTGAAGATGGAGCATTTCACGGTGTATAGATTGGGATTCCATCTTCCTTGTACAGTGCCATTACTGAAGCCAAAATCTCACCATCTTCTTTTGAGTGAGTGTAAAGCTGATTAGCACTGGAAATGCTTTTGGTGATTCAGTGAAAATATTTTTCTTTCCCGGGGAAAAACAATATCCAATATTGTTGGCTGTTGGAAGCCAAAAGAAGTTTATGCTTTTGGAAAAGAGAAAAAAAAATCACTTTCATTTCTCCTGCAAACATATTAGATAATTTCTAATGAAGTAAAAAAGAAAGTCCTGTAAAGTGTATTTGTTGTAGGAAAGGCTATTTTTTGAGAAAACAAAATTGACTCACTCTAGATGAATTTACTGCCTTATAGAAGTATTTTGTTTCCATGAATTAAATAAATTTTTCACAGCGCATAATCAAAATGTTTTTTTCCCCCTCCAGGTTGAATATTACAAAATATGGAAAGGACTCAGTTTTCTACTAATAAAAAAATAATTTTAGCTGTGTACAATCTTTAGTCCTTTTATTATTATAGGAAGAGAATGATGCTAAGTGAGAACCAGCAGAGAATTAATGGACAGGTTACCCAACTTGTACAAGTTGCAATAAAATGCAACATCATTTGTCAGTTTTTAATGTGATATTAACTTGTGATGGGTGAACCACAAAAGGTTGAAAGACTGTTTGAAAAATCACCAGAAGCATAGATGCTTACTTAAACTTTATCTGAATGTCTAAACACTGTAGAGTTGGAACTAACTTAGTGCAGCTGTCTGGGTAAAAAAGGGTGATGACATAAAATGCCACACTTTGGAAATAAAACTTTTGGTTCTTTCATCTGGACTGGAAATACCGTAAAAACAGCACTACTTCTTCCCTCTTGTTTCTTCTAATACAAAGCACTAGAGAAGACATAGCCTCTTAAAATCTCCAGAAAAGCCATGAACTTTTAGCTAATTTTAAAAAAATTAATCTAAATCAGTCTAATTTTAACAGTAAAAGTAATATAATTTGTTGATAAATTAAATAAATGAAGCTTATAGAAACCAGATGCCTTTTTTTTTTTAATCACCACCAGAAGAAAACTTGTTTTGCAGACTGAAAATTTCAATCTGAAATAATTGTTGTGATCTTAAATACTTAAAAGTAATTTAAGGGAACAAATCCTAGGTGCAACTTCAAGGCCCATCAGACACAAAGGCACAACCTGTGGCTCAGGGCATTCTTGAGCTGCAGATTGTGGGCCATTAAAAGAGTATTTTAATGAAATATCTGTGTGTGTATTTCACTGGGAAACATCTGAACCTTTGCTATCACGCAGCACCATCGCCCCTATGATGAGTGGAGTCAGGAAGTGATCAACAACCCCACTTGACATGAGATGCCTTACAAGACCTGTTCATCTGCTCTCTAGATGGGCAGACTGTGTCCACTAGCTAGCCAGATAACCTGGTCAGAGTGGAGCCAGTCACCTCAGAACCAGATGTCAAAGAGACAAGAAGGCATTTCATTTAATAAAAAAGCTGTGTTATCATTACTGTCTAAGGACAGGGTTAGATTTTTCTTAGGGGAGGGTGGGGTTTGGAGGGGTAAGGTAGTCTGAGGCCCCTAAGGTAACACACTGCTGTGAATTCATTCACAGGGTATTCGCTTTGCTCACAACCAACATGGAGCTACTGACTGTGGCAGTGACATGAGAATAAAACTTTATGTAAATAACTTTCAAGATGAGTCTCTCATTATCAATGCAGACAGTTCTAAAGGCAAAAGCAAACAGTATTTGGCAGCAGGAACTTTTAATGAGAATGTCGTTAAGGAATTCAGTCAACAGACCACAAAGTGATGCACAGCAGACCCAGTTGACTTTTCCGCATCTCTTTTCTTTACCATCCATTAAACATAAAGAAGATATTTTTGGTGAACTAAGCATGTGTCCCCAGGTGAGGAGTCCTACTTGCAGCAAATCACAGATTTGCCAGAAGGTTAGTATCAGCTTCTGGCAAATTGTCACCACGGGCAGATGATTTCTTGGATAGCATCTCTACTCATGTTCTGTGAAACTGCAGAAGAAACAGAGAAGACCCATATGGAGTTAATATCCACCATAAAGAGGATGGGAGGAGTTTGACTGGAAAGTACAGCCCAGATGGAGTTTTGGTACAGAACTGAAAGGCCAGTGCATTCAGGCTTAGCAAGCTTGTTTTCACATTGCAAAATACATAGGTTACCAGTCTAGCCAGGAGCAAAATCTGTCCCCTTGCTATCTAACGTTTGTAACTCCACCTGCTACCACCTGGAAGTTCCTAATATATCAAAAGAAAGACACAAATCAAAACAGAGATGAACAATGAGTGTTCAAAAGAATCCTAAACTGAAGTTGCTGTTATTTTGGGTTGGCAGAGCTCATGATTAGCATCATCAGATGCTATTCAGATTTATGTCAGGCCAGCCTTAAATCTTCAAGTAAAAATTAAAGGGAATCTCAAACATTAATCATCCACGTTAAAGAAAAGACAAAAGATTAATGTCCTGTTGCAATTGTATTCTTGTCATTGCCTTGTGGTTTAGCACCTCCACTCCAGAAATAATCTAATATCATTTTATATGACCTAGGAATGCTTCCTGATACCTATCTGCCATTTCATAAGAGTGCAGGACTCTCAGAGGTGTCACGTCACATCTACCAGCACTGTGATGATGCCCTAAATCTCCTAGGTTGTCTGCTAGGTTTCCAGATGACTGGGTATGTTTCGAAACAAAAGGGCAAGAGTGTGATTTTTTGGAGATTAAGACTCCCCAGTAGCCTACAAATGGTAGAAATTCTTAAAAGATTTAGGTGAACACTAGATTTTTGGATGCCACCCTACGAAAAGATGTATGCAAGATCTCTAATCTCGTTTAGTTGAGCTGGCATATTTATATCCCAAATTTTATGAGGCTTGAGCTTTCAGAGTAGTGGTGTTATGATGAGTTAACACCACTGCTTAGATTGTTCACCAGCCAAATAGCAAAATTTCTTAATGTCATTTTATGGGACTTATAAGACATTAAACTAAATATGATTGCTGCTCCATAAAACAGAACAGTTCTCCATATACTGTATGTATGCAAATACAATATCCTATCTCAGCCTCCAGTGCCCATAGTAAGTTATCCTTTAAGTTTAGACTGAATAACTATTATTGGTTTACATGCTCCTATATCTTTGCATTTCACATAACTAATAAAGAGAGAAGCTTTTGAAAAAATAAGAATGATTCCTTATGTGCCTGACCATACAGTTGAGAAGCTTCTCTCTTTCTGCAAGACTGGTACATTTGTCCAACTGAAACACATTTTCAAAACGCAGAAGAGATGGATTTTCAAAACCAGGCAGGTGGGATATTCAATGAATGGCAAAATTTTCTTCAAAAAGCCACTGTCACATGAGGCCAAATATTCACATGGATCAATGGACAAGGTAACCAGGGTATCTAGAATCTATAGATCATACTAATAAAAAGAATATCAGGTGGAAGTTTAAACAAGTTTACGGTTTAAACAATCTCCTTCTACTAGGTATGAGAAGCATGGCTTTTATCATAATTACCTAGTCTAGAAATATGACATCAAAGCATAATGTACACTCTTGCAAAGGAAATTTTGATCTATTTGGACCCCGGGTCTGTTTCTTCAAATACTTTCCTCCTATATCATACAACAGGGGGACAACTTTAACACAGGGCCATTACTATAACCTTGTGCTTGATGTTAGATATTGAACATAAAAAAATTGCTATTGTTTTCCAATAAATTATGTTTTGGAATGCATTGAATCTGGAATATTCACCAAATAATGCCTGAGCTGAATATGATGAATCTGAGGGCAGAAAGATGCATGAGTTTTCTAAAAGGTGGGAGTTTGAATGAAAGAGGAAATGAATCATCAATTTATGAAATCACCAGCATATGAAAATCACCAATTAATGAATGCATAAGTTAGATAAATGCTGAAAAAAGTCATGTGTGCAAGTCAAAGTAATAATTCATACAGCTACTGATCTTGGCAGCATTACAGAGGTAACATTTTTACAAGGTTAAGCTGTCTTTGAACTTTTCTATAATATATTAAGTGCAAACAGACATTTCTTCTGTATCAAGTATACATGTCTTTTTGTTCCTTTACTTATAAAAAATCTCAAATTATGACAACTGTAAGGAAAAAAAAATCCTCTCCATTGTATTTTACTTCTCCACATCACATAAAAAATATCTGAAGATATGAATGAAACCAATTGAGTATTGTTCCACATCCCCAGTCTTTTTTAGATTCTCTGTCTGAAATAAAATGGTCTTAGACTAGTGGTACTGTTTAGTGGTCATATGCATCTGTACGTCTGTCTCTGAAGTAAAAAAAAATTAGCAATTCAGAGCACAGCATACAAAAATTGAGACTTGGAGAGACTTCTTACATCAGCCCCATAAGCTTGTAGAAGTGATGTTGAACTGACAAGACTCAATAAAATGTATTTGAGAGTTAAAAAAAAAAGATGTTATTGATTGCCTTCCTTGGGTAGCCTCAGAGATGTTTATAGAGGACAATGCCTAGTAATACCATAAGAGAAACAAAAAAGAAGAAACAGAGCAGAAGAGGGAGCCCTGACAATAGGACACAGGTTTGTGAGGGGTTTTGTTTGTTTTTGTGCAGAGGCTTCAGGTTCAAATTTAGTCTAGGTGTGTCATTATTTACATTTATTTTATGAAGCCTGTTTGGTACCCTAAGTGAAATGGGCTGAAGCACTGAGTATTTTTTCTGGATGTAATGAATATCTGTCTATACCAACAGCCTTTGAAATGATTGGCAAGGCAGCTTTGTGGATAACCCTGTGAGAAAGACAACCATTTGCTATATATGTGTCATCTCTTTTATGTTCGCTTACTGCAACTCTCAGAGAGACTAATTTTGTTTTTTCATTAATCTGAAGACAGAATCACACGTGCTGGAGAACTGTGTATGGAAAACTGTAGAGATGCATAAGTAAAACTGCCATTAAACTTAGAGAAGACTGTCCTTATATATAAAAATTAGGCAAATCTGAGCATAGGGGTCAGAAAATTCATTCCGTGTCTTCTTTATGCATTACTATAAAGTCTTTGATTCAGCTCTTTTCAGTGTTAGTGCCTGATATTGCTGCAAGGAAATTAATAGGGCTATCTCACTGACTTCAGTAGGAATGGGCTCAGTCCCTAAACTCAGTCCCTAAAGCTCTGCTGAAACATAAATGTCGCTGTTTTGAGGGAATACTCAATATATTTTGTTCTCTGAGGTACAGCAGTGTCTGAAGCTGCTTCAATGAAAGTTGATGGAAACTCAGGAGAAGTTAGTTGATACTTCCTGAATATCTTCAAGGAATAAAAACAAGTGGCATTTTACCTTCTCCCACTTCTGTCACATTGCCTTTTGGCTAGTTTCTGTGAAATATATGCTATGTTTACAGCACAGCTGTCTGAAATCAATGGTTTAACTGAGTGTAAGAGATTTGGATCACGTGCTTCACAAGCAACTGTCCCTATGTTGGAAGTTTCAATGTGCAGGGTTATGCTATTTGTGGGTCCATGCAGTCCCTTTTAGCGAGATTCCCAAAGGACTGCAGCATTGCAGCTCAAATTTTAGTAGACGCAAGAACCCAGATTTCCATTATTTCTTAGTCTTAACAGTATTCATTAAGCTCACTTACTTTACAGGTCCTAAGAGCCCAGTAGAAATAAGGATATTTCAGTGCAAATTACGTAAAGAGATGCTTAGCCCTCAAAGCAATGTTGTAATATATCTATGCCACTGATACATGACCAAATGATAAACAGTCTATGCTAAAGACAATAGATGTGAATATTAATTATTTGTTTCAATTATTGATTTCACATAAACAGGATTCAAGTGTCTTGTGTTTTGGGGGTCTGACTGATCTGCTTTACAAAACCTCTTCATTTTCTCCCTTTTTTATAAACTATTTGTCACACCTCTTTGTTCTAAAATGAGAGTAAATGTTTTGCTTTATAATCTTACTTTTTTAACTAAATAAAAGTTGCTGCATAAAGTTTTAATATCATTTTAAAATATGCCCTTGTAGAAGTTGCCATAAATGTCGACATTTTCAGCAGCATGAATTTATGATGACACTGAATTTTTACAGCACTATAAAAGTCCATAGTCATGATGACATCTACAGCTGCCTTTTCACTAAAATATAAGAAACTATATTAAGACACATAGTTCAACATTTCCAGGGATTTTAAGGAAGAAACTATATACACTTATGAGTGCTCACAGCAGTCTCAAGACGGAATAGAGGTAACACCCTATGATAATTTAGCTGCTAAATCTTTTTATATTTAAATGGAAATCAGCAGAGGGTTCTTTTGTTCCTCTCTAGTTTTTATTTTCTTCCATTGATCAGGGCAAAAATGGCACTAACAGGCCTTGAAAATCAGCTTGAATTGAAGCATTATTCTGCCAGGCAAAGGTTACCTAATAACCTGTTTCCTGCCCCCCCCATGTGCATTATGCATCTTCCCAGGAGAATGGACTATTTGCAGAGGTAAGGGCGTGGACCCTAATGAAGGTACACGGATATGGCCCAGCTTCACAGAGGACAAAAACACAACTGCTATTATTACATTGGCTATATCTCAACTATTGGACACTGGAGTACTGCATCTCAGCAACGTATTAGGATACTTTGGGATACAAAACCTCTCCCTGTGGCTTGGTTCTGAGGGAAAGGAAACCTACTTTCATGGGCTGGAAGCAATAAGACATACTCCTAACGAATCTTTGATTTGGGCTACTGAGAGACCAACACCCTCAGGTTATGATTACTATGTTGTGAACCCACCCTTAAGTTTAGATATAGCCAGAGCATCTGGTTTTCATTTTGCAAACCAGTAAAAAGTACCTCAGAGAGACCAGAAATCTTCATATCTTCTGTAACTAAAAGGAAAAGGCTGTACTTCTGCATGGATTCCAGTAAATGTGTGCTTAAATAGGAAATGAAATACATGAAAAATTATGTACCATAAATTCCTACACCTTGGGCAGATGAGTATGATTCATACTGCATGGCAGCAACAAAAACCTCTACAATAACATCAGTGTACTGGAGGTGGTGCTCATATATATGTTCAAGTCCCAACCTATGGGAAGTTTTGCTTAAGGAAAGTCTTTAACATTTCCCTCATTGATATGAATACTTCATTTAAATGAAATATTTCAAAGGCTTGAATATTTCAATATTTGGGCTGTGGGTAAATTAAATATACCACTGGATAAGACATTTCCTGATTGTCACAATAGTAAAAGTATGGACCCAACTCTTCCATCAGTGCACACTCAATGTTTCCATTGAATTAAATATGAGTTACATGTACATAGGGACTGAGGCAGCCTGTGTTAATTAGTGTGAAAATGTCAAGTCCCTGTATACAGTGCAAGCCTAAAACAACAAGACAGTTAACCCTTTTATTGCTATTGAGCACTGTATGCAAGCCAAGTTAGAAAACCTCAGAGGAATCAAATGAGTGTAAAATGGCCCAGAATTTCTACTGGAAAGTTACTAGCAAAATAGGTGTCCAAAAAAAATCCTACCAAATGTTTAAGCAAACAGAGGAAAGCCTTTTAAAACTGGCCTGAGTTTACCCCATCAAGTCCATTGTTAAGCAAATGGTCAGGTACTCAGTATCAGTGAGAACCTGTTAGTTTTCATTGATCTGGAAAAATCAAACCACTTAGGGCAGTCCATTTCTATGGGGAAAAAAGGAATTATTAAGTCTGTCAGGGAATCCCATTGACTTCAATGTCCAAACATTTTATTGAAAACTGAAGCTATGTATCATACAGAAATACTTTGTTGAACTGAAGCCTAGTTTTTCAACCATACACTTAAAGACAAAATTTAAGGTCTCAATTTAAAAAAAAAAAATGGATCTGTAAGAAAAATTGTCTCCATCTTGCAATGCAACTACTCTACAGTGTGGTTAGATGCTCAGCCTAGAAGTAGTTGATCTATTTTTTTTTAGAGGAGCTAACTCATACTTTGTTAGCACCATAGCTATAGCAGTATGAACCCCTATGCAGGTTGTCCCCTGGCTGGGTCTCCTTTTTCTAGAGATACTCACCATCTTAAAGCTGCACCACGTCCACAGCTGTCAGTAGTCTTAGCACAAGTTCCTCTTGACTGAAGCTTCTCAGCTTAAGACAGATTTGAGAGTGTCAAGGAAAACTCAAAGAGTACGGCTCCAGCCTAGCTACAAAAGGAGCTTATCCTGAAATTTTATATAGTTCTTCTGCATCAGGAAATTTTAAGCAGAGTTACATACTACTAATGCCAACATGCAGCCAGATAATGTGTAGAAGGAAGAATATTTACTGTTCCAGAGCTTAATCTGTGGCTTTCAGAGGTCTTCAGAATTAGTTCCATAGGATGAAGATACAGGTATTTTCAGAAAGCTTCTCTAGGATGCAACAACACTCTCCTCTTAGCAGGTAACGGAAATTGCTGCCATGTTTTTGAAAAAAAAAAAAAAAAGCTCCTTAAATGCAAGCTTTTCAGGAAAAAGAACCTAGTTTCCCCTGGTGACTACAGCCTAGCACATCTTCTGGGCCAAATAAGTAATGACAGTACATGAACTGCAAAAACTGTACAGAAGGTCATAGACAGGATATGGTAATATCTGGAACACAATCACAGCACCAACAGCCAGCTTTTCCACTTGGACATTCAGCTTCACATACATACCCTGCCTCTGTGCAGAGAGACTCCAGAAGAACAGCTCCAACGTACTTAGGGCCTTGTGCCACTCTGCGACCAGAAGAGATGATCACTAGTAAAAGAATAATTGGACCACTACGTGGTCTTTGAGGAACTGTGTATTTTACATAGAGCTAGCAGTATATACACACATCTGCAGCTAGCATTTATATATAAAGAATTTTGAATTAAGACACTCCATTGGCAAAAATAGACAGAATAAAAGTGTATGATGTAGAGTTCATATGTAGTGTTATTTTTGTCTTGAATCAGACAACTGTCTTCAGAAAGCATAATTAAAATTACAAACCTTTTAATCACAGCACAAGTTAGTAAGATATGGACAGACATAATTACATAGCAAAAATTGTCTAGGCTCTGCTAACTCCAATATTAAGATATTTCATGGGAAATGGCAAAAAACAATGTCACATTATTTCTCCAATTCATTAATAAGCATGTTTTTTGCACACTATTCTTCATGGTGTATTAATTTATGACAGGGGTCAGGGCTACATTAAATTATAGGATAAATTATTATAGTTAACAGTGCTATTTGACAGCTTCTTAGGTATCTCCTGCTCTTAAACTTGTTCTGCATGAAATTATTTTTTTAAAAGCACAATAAGAAAAGTCTTAAATAATAATGCATTTTACCTTGATTCCCACCTTTTTGTTACACTTCTCCACACAGAGCAAGTGGTAACCAAAGATAACTATAAGAAAAGAATAAATCGTAATAGATCAGCTCAAATTTAACATTTACAGACTCTGAAGGTTTATAATACAAAACACAAGTTTGTCCTTTTTTCCACTAGTTTCAGGTAGCATCTGACCTCAGTTTCTCCAAATTCAGGGTAGTTTGACTGTAGTAAGAATCTGGTCCACAGTCTTGAACTGCTGCCATATAATGTCGCATATGAAAACTTAAAAAGGGATCAATTGTTTCCTTGCAAGAGAGTGTGCTGCATTATTCAAGGAAAGATGAGATCCACCAATGGGTACCAGGGATGTTTGCGTGTTCTGTAAGGACGTTTTGCTGTTATATACTTATGTTTACATCATTACCTATAGCTTTACGCTCATTATGACCTCTTTTGCATTCCCACCCCTGTGACCAGTTCTCCCTCTCCTCCTCTTCCTCACTGCATTTTGTTTACTGCAATCACAGAGATATGTGTGCAGAGCTGGATGGAGAGAGAGTCCTTTGCCATGCACTACACACGTAACGACCTCCCTGAAATTCTGTCCTTCCCTTCTCACCTGTGCATTTTGGTTGAGTCCTAATGCCACTCATTCCCACTATTTCTCTGTCTCTAGGATTCCCCTTGACTACTGAAACTGGTTTCTGCGCTGCCTTTCATGTATTTGCGTATAGGACATGTTCTCTGAATAGACTCTCTACTAATTCACACCACTCTTTAAGCCAAACCTTAATGTTATTGTAGCCATTATGGCTATATTGAAGGCCCATCTATAATTTCTTTCTTTTTCTTAAATTTTATTTGTTGCTGATGATTACCTCAACTCGTGGGTTGTTTTTTTTTAAATGGTAGCTAAATTTGTATATGTCCTATAAGTGCACAGGAGATCATCAGTCTCAACTGGTGCCTTTGGTAGCTACTACCACACAAAATTTACAAATTAATCATAACAAAGACAGGTATAACTGTGGAATCTGTGAGTTTCTGTAAAAAATAGGCATTATTTTAACTATGTTGGTGTAGCAAGGAGAACCTGGATAGACACAAATCAGAGATACACAAATGTTTTTGAGCCATAGTAGCTCTCACAGTGACTCAGATGGTGTTGGACTAATGCAGAGCTAAAGTTCCTCCCTTTTATATGTATCAGAGTATTTCTACCTGCTCACTAGAAATAAAGATGTTGAACACAATGCAGAAAGAGATTAATGCAGTTTAGCAGGAGATGAATAGGTGACTCCAATAACCAGATGAAATATAATCCTGGGACTAGGTTTAAATATTTTTAAATCATGTAGATTTAAATCACCACTTCTAAACTACTGCTGTAGTATAAAAGAGGCAGCACTATTCTTGTCTTAGCCCTATTGTCCTGGTTTCAGCAAGGATAGAGTTAATTTCCTTCCTAGTAGTTGGTACAGTGCTGTGTTTTGGATTTAGGATGAGAACAAAGTTGATAACACACCGATGGTTTAGTTGTTGCCAGGTAATGCTTACACTAGCCAAGGACTTTTCATCTTCCCATGCTCTACTGACTGAGAAGGCTGGAGGTGCACAAGAAGCTGGGAGGGGGCACAGCCAAACTGGCCAAAGAAACATTCCATACCATGTGACGTCATGCTTAGTTCATAAACTGGGGAAAGCTGGCCAGGGGGGGCCGCTGCTCGGGGACTGGCTGGGCATCGGTCGGCGGGTGGTGAGCAATTGTACTGTGCATCACTTGCTTTGTGTATTATTACTATTATCATTATTATTATCATTTTATTTCAATTATTAAACTGTTTTTATCTCAACCCACGAGTTTTTCTCACCTGTGCTCTTCCAATTCTCTCCCCCATCCCACCGGGTAGGGGGGAGTGAGCGAGCGGCTGCGTGGTGCTCAGTTGCCAACTGAGGTTAAACCACGACACCTATGTAAGACAGAGATGGTGAGTCTATACGTATCATCTCTGTAGTCCCCAGGTATTAGAAACAAGAATATAAAAAGTGCAACACAGTTAGGGAAGAATCACATTACAACCTTGTATGTGAAAATAAAGTTTGGAAAAACGGCATTTCAAAAAGTGATGAACGTATTCAAAAAGACCCTGAAGTCAAGAATGAGGAAATTAAAATCCTTGGACTTACCATGAGACTTACTTAAGCATAATATAGTAGTCACTGAAGGCACAAATGCCTGTAAACAAACAAACAAAAAAACCCCAACAAAACAACAAGAGGGGAAAAATTCCAGTACAGTTAACTAATGAAGTTCAAGAGGTCGTTGGAGCCATGTAGGCACCCTTCAGGCAGTGGAAACTGAGCCCATGACTCTTCCAGTAACTGTGCCTTTCTTTCTTAAGTACTTTTCATACACTATACTTTTTTCTTTTTATTCAGTAATCGTACCAGGTTTTAAAAATGGAGTAGAGGTTTCTTCACTGTTGAAATACACTCCAGTGTTAGAAATACAATGTTTGAAAAAACACAGGTGTGACATGGATAAATATTTTGCAAATGTTCCATCCCATTGCACAAATGTGCCTCAAACTAAATTTGACAATAAAGCAGTTTGACCTCAATGGCCCATCCAGTTTTGACCTTTTTATGGATCTCTCTAACATTCCCAAAACCAAGATGAAATTAAATATGGATAAGTACAAACTTTTCATCTTAGGAAAGAGAAAGCAAATACACACAAATACAAAATTAGGGATGACTCATAAAGCATCAATATAGAAGTGTATTACAAAAAAAACAAGTCAACTACTTGCAGCAACAGCAACAGAAGGATAAATCTCATTCTAAAAAGTGTTAGCAGGAAAACTTTACATAAGAAACAGGAAGCCACTACACCACTCTTTTCAAAGTACTTTTGCCAGCTGGCTACCATACTTTAACAAAGTTGTAGGTTAGCTGGAGGAAGTACCAAGTAGAATAACAAGAACAACAAAAAGTGGACAGATTTAAGAAATTACTTTTTTCGTGTGTGTAGAAAAGCAAAGGTTAAGATAGGACACTATAATGACTATGTAGATGAAGATAATCCATTGTTTATTTCCCTACTGGTGGGAGACACAGAAAAAATGAGTACTGGCCAGACTCAGCTTCTTATTTAGATGATAGCAGATAGATGGCAACTCTTCCACAGAAAATACAGCTGGTTGATTCAGCAATGCCGAAGTCACCTTTCCAGATCTGCAACTAACAAAGATTTCCTGGTTTATAAGTAAAGTGAACATCAGGAATCCAGGGCACCATATTCCCTATGGAACCGTCAAAGGGAGGAAGTGGGAATACCACAGAAACAAGCCAACTGCAAAGGGCAATGTCTGAATGTGAAGTAAAGCAGCTCTCAGGCATGGGTGCCCTATCCAACACCAGCTATGATTACTGTTCTGTGAATAGTCTTGTCTCTGAAAACATGTCATTTTGTTATTTTCTGTTCCTAGGAGATGAAGGAGTGGGGTGTGGGGTGAATTCTACGTGACAATCTGTAATGCAGATTCCCTCAAACTGTACTTTGCGTCTGGCAAAAGTTCAGCAAACAAGGCACATTTTGAGATAGAGGTTTCTGCATAATCTCTGATTTTGATTGCCAATTCCAGACAGCATCATGAAGGTTACAGCCTGGTTTCCAAATAATTATTCAGGGTTACTCTGCAAGGGCACTGGTGTCTAGACCCTCTTTGCTGGACAAATAGATTTGAGGAAAAATTGGTAATCATGTATTGAAGTGCAAATGAAAATTCAACAATTAGCAGTACAATGAAAACTTACTGCTCTACAATAATAATACAACATTAGTTACAAAGCCAGCAAGGGTCCTATTATGCCTCCACTAGAAATCAGTCCCCAATATGCAAGTGGCACTTACCTGTTCCAAAACCAATGCCTGTGTGGTGTGAAGGAAGCTGTCCTGGAGATGGGTTTGCTTAAAGGCAGTGGACATCTGTAAAGCTAAAATCTGTGTTCAGATTTTGAAAAAACTTTGTGTTCAGAAATCAGATTTTGTTTCACCCTTGTCTTCAATCTTAAGGGAGACAATACTGATGACTGGAAAAAAAAGAAAACTGGGAGTAAGAAGAGGTAAATTTATTCTGGATGGGGAGAGGAGCTATGTGTTTACAAATTTACTGTAAGCTATTTCAAGTATCAATGGAGAAACCTTGTAATACCTTGAACCAGTTATCAGACTTAAGGCCCTTTCAGGCCATGACAGAGCTTGCCATTTCTGGAAGTCAAAGATTTCTCTCTGTGGTGTTAAGCCTGGCCTATACAAAGTTGCATCAGTTTAATTAAAAGTGTATTTTTAAATCAATTTAGCAAGCCCATGCAAACCCTGTGTGGGCACTTTTAATTTTATTTCAGACTTGCATTAATTTATCTTAAGTGAATTCCTTCCTGACTTAGGCTAAATCAATATAAGCCAGGGCAAAATCAATTTAGGAGTGTCTAAACAAGAGTTCACATCGGTTTAACAAAATCGATTTATAAAGCGATTCAAATTAAATTGGTGTAACATTTGTGTGAAGACAAGCTTGGCTTAGCTAATTTCATCAAACTAGATTTTTCACAAAACCAACCAAAGTGAAAATTATGGAATTTCTTTTGGATCCAAGCTTATTTGCATTACAGAATTAATAATCTTCAAAAAGTTTACGGCATTTGAGTAAAAGGAAATTCTGAAATAGGTGAGAAGCACAATTACCAGTTTGATTATCAGAAATGTATCTTATTTATTTATTTATGTATCTATTAGTTCAGTGAAATGCAAGCATAACTTGCAAAATACCCAGGAGATGTTTCCTCGACTCCATCCTTAAAACTACTGTTTCACTGGTTAGATCCAAGAACAGAAAAAGTTCCCTTGAACTCTATTTTGCATCTGGCAATTGTTTCGCAAACTGGACACGTTTGAGAGACAGTGGGAGAGAATCGGTCTGTATGCCTTTGAAAATACTAGCCTAGTGGCTCTGAATTAACAAAAAAAACACAAACACACCAATCCACAAAAACCAGAGTTCTGACAAAGGCGTTTTGAGGAAGGAATTCTCAAATTGTGCTATAGGAGTGCAAACAGATCAGTATTTGAAGCATTTCCAAAGAATGAAAACCTTTCTCTCCTCATATAAAGTACCTTATCAAGATAACATGAAAGTTTTTTGTAAGTTTCTTGTTTCAGGGCACATATTAAGCACTTGCGAATTACAAGATTTTGCACTAGTTAACTAGATATAAATAAAAAAAATGTAGATTATAGAGGAACTCACTGTCCTATTTCACTCACCTTCTGGAAACTCAGCACATTTCTTCATGTTACTGGTGATTTCTACTAGCCCCCTCCTAAAGTTTTTAATGTTCACAGACCTACAGTTGGCTCCCAAAAATTACATTAATATCTAATATATTAAAAAATGTACAACCAACCTTGATTTCTCTCTATGCAGTATTCTTACCAAAAAGTTGAGTAATATTTGAAGGTTTTGTGCAAAGGTGTTTCTGAATTAGGCTTCTACAAGAAAAAATGGAAGGCTATCAGGAAATAGTAAGAGTTTTTCAAAATCCCAGTACTCCAAACAGCAGTCCATCTACCAGTGAGCTGTCCTCACAATTCTCTAATATTCCTTGCTTTAAGAGTAAGCAGGAATATTTTCAGAAAGACAAAACAAAAGATTGTGAATAAAATCAGTGGCAGAGGGGTCAAGTTGCAGCATCTAATTGTAAGTGTAAGAAATGTTAATTATGTACTCGGTATTACAGTTTCATACAAAACCATCACAGTTCCTTTTCAGTGTCAGAGGCAGATGAGAAGCATTTCTGATGCATGCTACAGTCATCCTTGCAAAAGCTCAAGACAGTGGGATAATTTCACAAAAAATCCATTAGAAAAAGCACAAAAATTCAGTCTTTAGACTCTAATGTAGTATTAGGAATATTTTCAATAGCCTAAGTTTTATATTTACAATACCCTTTTAATTCAAAGCTGGGGCAGTAAAATAAAAAAAAAAGGGTATTGTATACTGCAGATCCATAAATCCCCTCTGGGATGGAAGTGTTATGAATCATCATCACGTATACCCCACAGCCACATTTCCACTTGTTCACATACTAATCCTGTGGCCTGTGGGAAATGGCCTTGTCTAAGATCTGAATACCTTTAACAGTGCTATCCTGAAGGTTTGGGCTATGCTTTGCTTTCTGCTCAAGTAATTGCAGGTTGTCAGTAGAAATTCAATTTGTGCTGATACTTCAAATACAGAGGTCACGCTAGGAAACACATCGCTGTTGTGTTTTTAACCAGCTGTATAAATGGGAGCGAGAGAGAACTTCTGCTATTTCAAAGGCAAAGGTTGCTCAAGCCAGGCACCATTTTAGAGCAAGTCTGTGCACTGACTGCATGTCTTCTCCTTCTCCTCAGGGTTTCCTAAGGTACTTCTGGCTCCACTGAAAATGCCAGAGTGCAAGAAATTGGGTCTTGGGACTAACAATGAATATAAAAAATGAGGTTGTAACGTACTTCCACCTCACACATGTTGAAGACTGCTAAGCCTGCCCTCTGTTCACTGATTTGCACAAGGGACACAGCAATGCCCTGTTACTCTGTCATGCCACAGCGTCCAAAGTCTCTGCAAAGATCAAGCAGCAACATAACTTGTACCTTAGATTTTCATGACAACCAAGAACCATGGTTTTGGTGTTCTTGAACACAGCCCCAGCGGCTCACCTTCTCTCCCCAGAGAAGAACTGGAAGGTCAGGGTTAACTGACCCAGGGAGAGATGGTGTCAAGCACTCCTTTTCCAAAGGAAAGGGATATGGCCTATAAAAACGTGAAGGTAGGGAAGTAGAAAAAAGAGAGAGAGAAAAGACAGCATGAAACTCTAAAACTAGGCTGTTGCATCTGAGTAATAATGTTGTATGAGAAACAGCATCACAGGAGAAGTCAAGAAACCCTGGATCTGCAACAAACCAGAAATATTTTTGTAGAATATACACATTTTTAAGCCTCTTGGTGAAAAAAGCAAACTTTGGGGGAAAGTATTTTGTGAAATCTGTATTATTTTAGCCTGTAAGTAGGCTTTCTGAATATAGTTCATACCACCTTTCTCATGGCTGCACATTTCTATATGACCTATCCCTGTAGCATCTGGAGCATCAGTGAACTTCCTCTTCCATGAGAGCTACTCATTTGCCTATAGAAAAAAACAGAGTCTTTATTTTTCTACCGCAAAAAGTCTGATCTCATATCAGAAATCAAGGCACATTAATGTATGAGTGATATATCTGAATCTTGGTATGTCTTGTGTACTAGATGCAGCAATACTTTTGTTCTTTGTGTCCTGTTACCTTTTTCACACTACTAAGAACCCTTTCCGCTTGCAAAGATAGCAGTAATTTTGTCCTCAGAGTTGTCTGTCTGCTACCAGAGGATGCATGCAAACTGTGCTTTTTTAAAGAGGTTATCCTTTGCTCACACTGTTTTTAGTGTAAATTAAGTTAACTTAAGTAAAGGTACGCAAGTGGCCAATTGCTTACTTTTGTACTTATTCAATGAGTTTCTTTCTTGCTATTTTAGTCATATTATGTACCAATTATTCTTAGAATCTATTGTTGTCTCATTAATATTGCTCAGTTTTATCACTGAAATTTCTTGAACGTTTGCTAATCAGGCATATAAAGCACTAGTATCATGTCTATTTGTGGTACCTGTCAAAGTGATACAGGGAAAAACATTTTTCTACCCTGAAAAATTTGCAGACATGATAGAGCCTTAGCAAAATAGATGATGAGAACAATCAAAACCATTGGAAGATAGAAAAATCCAGATGAGTAACCAGCACAGCAGAGGTGGCTGGTCATAAAAAAAAAAAAGAAAACCGTGGAGATTAAAATTGGGCTCTGGCAACTCTTGCTTTTGCACAGTAATTGAGAGTAAATTTGGTGGAACACATGAGAACCTTATACAAACCCCTGATGTCTGATGGGAGCTTTAGGTCTGGGCCAAACAAAAAGCAACAGAGAAAAGCTGTGGGAAAGCTGCCTTTGCAACATCATGTTGTGCAGGGGAGGTTTTCTTTCTTACCTTTTAACCTGTCTCTGGAAGGGGCTGTCCTCTTGAATACCCTTCTTCCGTGTTTTGCAGCTTACATGGATCAAAAATATGTAACAAGATCTGGGCTGGACAGGGCCCTCAGAGTTACCTGGTGTCAATGCAGTCATTTGGATGATTATTTACATTTTCTTTTCGCTCTGTGAAAGCACTGTTGTGGCACACAGGTATCAACAATAATCTTCCTTCCATAATTCTGTAAGCTATTTTGCTCAGCCTGCTTGCCAAAATACTCACCCATGAATATGCAATGAGGTGAAAGAAATATTTCTTTAAATTTTAAGCCCCTTGGGCCTTTAATCTTGAAGCTTTTTAAATCCAGGATATGATTTTTTGTGCGTATGCATGTATATGTGCTGAAGTGTGTGTATTGGTGTCACTTCTCTTAACTTGTGTGCATACTTGATTGCTGGAGGGCTTTCATTCTCATTTAGATATATCATGTACTCATGCACATGCACAGTAAGGACAGTTTTTGCCTATTTTTGATAGTATGGAAGAGACTATTTAACATGTTTCCTACTGCAGCTATAGGGAGTAAATATTGATGCATTTTGTAGTAGGGCACAAAAGGTAAATAAAACTTTTCAAGGGCACCTGCCATACAATGACCACAAAAATTATCTTAAGTATCCAGTATGATAGCAAGTTTCAGTATAGGATTCTGTGTGAGACAACTTACGCAGTGATCAACTGAAAAATATATGTCAACAAAAATGTTTTCACGACAGGCTGAACACATTTGTCACTTGGGAAAGGCCCCCTTTCTGTCTACATCCATTGGAGGGCCACTTGACTTCTTGGGCTACGGGGTGACGAAGAGGAGAATTCTTCAGCATTTGGTGTATGCAATAAGGCGAAAGGAAGAATGCAGTGCCTGTTTGCCACACCTCAGTGGTTAAAAGCCTCAGCTGTCAGAGAGCTGCACCTGGGCTCTACTCCCCTCTCTGCTTGAATCAGGGCAATGATGCTAACTTGAACTCGTGTTCTGGGGTACACTACATTACGCTTCCCATTGAATCTGCATGCAAAATTGAAGTATTAATTCAATTTAGCCTGACAGCCCTAACCACCATGGAGCCACGCTTTCTCCAGCTTACCTGGAGAAATTTCCTGCCTAAGAGCTAGAGCACTCATCCAAGGTTTGGGATATTAATGTTCAAGACCTTTATTCAAAACTGGCAAGAGTGAGTCCCTCAATCTACATAGATTTCCTGTATCAAACTATATTATTTATTGAACCAAGGTTACAAGCATATCTGTGTCTTCCAGGTATAAGTAGCATCAAAATGGTAAACTCAAACTGATTTGGGAATGCCAAAACGCCCAGTTTTGTGCTAACTGAAAATAGACATTAAAACATTAAAGGAGAAGGGAAGCCAGTGATTCAGCTCTTTGACTTAGATTTCCAAGTAAATTTTGGTGCCATAAAATCACATTTTTTGAGCAAATAAACAACCCTACAAAACTAAGTTATTACTTCTTACTAAGAATTACTCACCAGTCGTATAAACACAGTGCCAAGAGACAGTTCTTGCCCAAAAGACTTAACAATCTAATGCCCCACGGTGCTCTGCTCTGTCTGGAGAATATGCCATAAAAAATAATAATGAACTGGTAGCACAAGTTCTATACTCTGAAAGCGGCCCACATATTTATTGTGACAATTAAAACTTCAGCTCTTATGCTGCTTTCTACCACTTCCTTGCTTAAATTTCTGGCTCTCCAGATTCTGCTTACTGACTCCCACAAACAGCAAGGCGTGCACTAAAGTCTTATGAATCTGTCCCAAAAAGGAACTCCAGAGATGTGCAGTCAAGCATACGCTGTTTTTAGAGGAGCATGGAGATGAGAGACAGACAGTTGGATGGTTAATTCTGAAAAAGACATGAGATTTGACCACATCTGGGGAAAAATGCAATTTTTCCACCAGAGGGAGGACTGAGAAATTTGCCGAGTAGATGCAGAATATGTCCAGTATGCCCTGAAGGCAACCAAAATGGGGAAAGCAGGAAACAAATCGTCCATAATCATGAATTAGTTCTGTGGGTTCTGGCTCAAAGTCCTACACTTTACAAATTGGGTAGAATGAGGAAGGCTCTTTTTCCTATTTGTTTTTTTCATTTATGTGTGTATGTGTGTATGCGTGCTCCTAAGTACTGGAAAAAAGGGTCGGGGGGGGGGGATGTAGAAACAAAGAAAAGAAAATAAAGAGATGTATCTGTCTGATGCTGTTAGATTAAATTAGACTATAATGATTACTGTGTGCCTTCACAAAAGACATTTTGTAACATTTAAGATTTCTGCTAATTGAACGAGGTACATTACCATGCAAAAGAATGTTAGTGAAGGTTGAAAAGGACAAACCAACTATTCTCGTACATCACCATAATTATGCAGTCCCATGTTCGAACAATTACATTTATGTAGACCCACTGTTAAAATCAATGTTACTTGTACAGCTAGTCCTTAATCAATGGAATCAGTCAATTTACCATGGTCACATCCTTCTTCTTAATTAAGACAGTGATATCTCTGGAGCACAGGGTCTCAAAGAGATAAATAAGTACAGAGGTTGGGAAATGTCAAAGAGGTGACTCCCCGATTTTACTCTCAACGAACTTGGGAGGAAATAAGACAGTTCCCTCAGTTCAGGGAAGCTGCACAATCTTCTAAAGAGATGGCTTAGCATTCATTAAGAAAAGAGCAGGTAGCAGTGTCTGACAGAAATAGCACTAATGAGCAAAGAGCGCTTTCAACATGCATATCCTTCATAGTCATAGTCTGAATTATGAAGGTTGTGCCACCTAAGCCAATTTTAATTAGAGTGAGCATGGACCTCTTTGGACAGTTAGCCTTTCTTTCCAAAATCCATTTCAATATGGTGTCATTTTGTTGTCATAATCAAAATGGCAAAGTGATGGAATAACCTACTTAAAATGTCTGCAGTGTTAAAGCAGATATGGCAAACATCCTCTAATGACACACGTAATAAGGGTATTACCTAGAGGACTTTGACAGTGCATTCTGTGTTGTCAGTGTAGTTGGAATAATGATAGAGGTCCCCTCTGCAATAGGACATAGGTCTTTAAAGACCAGGTCTAAACTTCCTGTTCTACAGGTAAGCTATTAAACTCCCATGTGCTGAAAGAAAGGAGAAAAATACAGATCTACTGAACCGCCAAATGTAGATGTGGTCACAACTCTGGAGGTTTTTTCCCTCTGCAAAATACACTTGTACTGTCAAACTAAGATTATTCTATAGTAAAAGACATATCGAGGACTACTACATAAAGTGAAACAAACTTGGAAGTTATTTGTACTTGTTTGTTTATAAAGAAATGGCTTTACCAATTATTTCTGATACTACATTATTATGGTATTTACAGTTTAATAATAATGAAGAGAAGAGAAGAGAAGAGAAGAGAAGAAGAGAAGAGAAGAGAAGAGAAGAGAAGAGAAGAGAAGAGAAGAGAAGAGAAGAGAAGAGAAGAGAAGAGAAGAGAAGAGAAGAGAAGAGAAGAGAAGAGAAGAGAAGAGAAGAGAAGAGAAGAGAAGAGAAGAGAAGAGAAGCAAACTACAATATTTTCAGTTGGAAGGGACCTACAATGATCATCTAGCCCAACTGCCTGATCACTTCAGGGCTGACCAAAAGCTAAAGCATGTTATTAAGGGCATTGTCCAAATGCCTCTTAAACACTGACAGGACTTGAACACTGACAGGAGTTATCATTCTGAAGTGCTTTAGGTGTTCTAGGTCCAAGAGCCAAGGTATTAAAGGTATTTAGGGGTGCAAAAGCCACCTAACTGGAATTTCTCTCTCTTTAACATCAGTTACAATCCGTGACTGATTCTTTAAATAGGAATGAAATCAATCGGAATCCCAGTGGGTCCCTATCTGTTTTACTAGGTACTTTTGGGAATGATTTGAAAAAGCTGGCCACAAACATCTAAACAACTCTAAAAAAATGGGATCCAGGAATCTAACTCCATGTCCAGGTGGCATAGGGCTGGACTGTGAGAAAGCATGTGTAGTAAGCTCAAATCAATGATTCCATAAACCTGAGCAGCAGAAGGCCAAATGAAATGTCATCACGATGCAACTTTACTACTTCCCATAGCCAAGCTAGTACCTGTGTCTGGACTCACAGAGCATTTTTGACATAAAAAGCTGAGTTTTGGGCAATGTTTTTAGTTTTGTTTCTTTTCAAAAGACAGTAAACCAAAAGAATATTAAAAACCAACTCAGTAGCCAAGAACATCCCCAAGGAAATTTGAAAAGAAAAGCAAAAATTTGACATTTTTCTTGAGGTCATCAATTTGGTTGAAGGAATCAAAAAAACAATTCTAGAAAAAAATCCTGAAAAACTTAGTGTTCTTTAACATGTCATCTGAAAAAAAAAAAAAAATCATTTACTGAAAAACTGAAAAGAAAATCAGTTTCTGAACAATGACCTTTTTCTCAGAAAAAAACATTACATCTTTCATTTGACTTACTGTTCCCACAGCTAATAAGAATCAAAATAAAAATTAAAATACTAGAAGCTACAAAAAAAAAAAAAAAAAACTAGAGCAAAAATAAAGCTTTGTTGTAGAGATATACAAAGAAGTTGTAAACTTTTCTTGTTTGTGGACAGTTCCTATAGACCAATCCATAGCATAAAGGATTGTTTCATTTCCTATGAAAACTGAAATATATTAAAGTATGTTTCAGTGCGTTAAGGCAATGATGGAAAGGAGCCACTCCCCTAGATTCAATCTCTATTCTGTCCTACTCTCTTTGTATTGTATCGGCATTGTAGCACTATCTGTATTTCACAGCTGAAAATTGGAATATTTTCTCTCCCTTTAGGTGTATTATTAAATTTAATAAATTAATGCCTTAAATGTGCTTTGAGAATTTCAAGGCAAAGTAGAGAAAGTGTTGTTAAAAACTACTATCTTGAGACTGAGGCAAGAAAACATCCCTGATTTGGACTATGTATAAAATCATGCATATAAATTCAGTTTGAAGTTTGCTGCAGCAAAAGCAGTAAGAAAAAAATTCACGCCTCCATACAAGAATAAATAATCTGACTTGATACAGAAGAAGAATTCTTCTCCTTCCGTCTCTCTCCATGTTATGATTTGAAACTCTGTTTAACTCCTCTAGATGTATTTACTTCTGTGTTTGGGGTATTCTGGTGAAAGCCAAAACTATAAACCTGAAATGGAAGTGATTTAATATTCGGGGAAAATTACAATAAAAAAATGGAATGATTTTCACAGTGCTTTCTGTAAAGAAACAGAATTAAGAGGAAAAAGCCAAGAAAGCTGCAGGGATTAAAGAAGATATTTTATAAATTTGAAAGCAGCTGTTCAGCCATATGTGCTTACCTTTTCATTTTTTCCTCAGCTAGCACTCTTACCCTGGATCTCTACCAACCTGGCTTGTTTTTAATCCAGCAGTATCATTGCCTGAATAACCAATACCCTCCCGATCTTCACAGTGGAATCAGCAGTATGGAGGCTTTGCTGTGGTAGGATAAACCACAAATTCTTCATTTTCTTTGATTTATTTTAAATCCTGCAGATTCCAGTATGTTGCAGTATTTCAAGATCATGAATTCCTTGAGCAACTTGGCCATGAACCTCACAGCCTATGGCTATATAGCAATACAGCCATACATCTGTTTAATAACCCAGACTACTATGCCCTCCACTCAGTAAAGAATATAAACATGTGATTAACTTTTATCATATGTTTATAACTTTGCTGAAGAGGGGCAATATAAAGTATACATTTACCTACTTTGTTGATCTGAGACTTGCAACAGTACCTGCACAGGTTTAAATATGATGTCCCTATAAATATAGGCACATGTCTCATCACAGACAGAACTATGAATAAAATAACCTGAAATGAGAGCCAAATATTCCCAAATGCTCATGGAATTCCCATTCAGCTCTCAATATCACCTTTTGGAAAAGCTTTCCATGTGCTATCATTTTGCAGAAACTATCTTAGAAGCTGCTAATTTATGTGGTATGCTGTCAGGTGTGTTTTGTTATGTCAAGAAGATATTTCTTATGTATTAATTTAATTTATTTTATACTGAACTTTGGAAAGACTGCTCATGCTTTTGTCCTTCTGGGTACTTATTAATGGAAAAATGTGACAAATGGTAGAACTACAGCAAAGATAGCATATTTAGAAAAGGAAAATGAATGACTGCACATTCAACAATGGATCATATCAAAACTGTTCTTAGTCTTGCATACTTTACATTCAATGGTCAATCTTTGAACAAATCAGTGTCTGAGCTATAGGCTCCCCAACTCATTCATCACAGCATAACTTTATCTTCTGCATTTCAAGAAAATTACAGAAAATAAAACTGCAATAAAACCAAAAGCTGGAAACAGAGATGACACCCATGACAACATTAAAAACAGAATACTGAAGGCATGCAGCCATCCATTCAGCTTGCAATTAATGCAACTCAAGATAGATGTCTGCTTTTTTCTAATGCAATATCCATGAGGTAACCTGTAAGAGGTAGTACAAGTTTTCTACAGTCATAGGACACAAACAATAGAGATCAGTTTCAAGCAGGGGTGGGAGAACTAGCCAGAGAAAAATAAGGAATATATTAAATATTTTTATATGAAACCAAGTGTTGAGCCACATCATAGTGTAACTCGATTCAAATACAGTGGCAGCACACAACACAAAGTCAAAAATCATGTACATGGCTCTTCTCTCCACAACGAATTAATCAAAATCTTGTGATTCAAACACTGAAGAGACTGGAACCAGATCATGTTCTGACTTTGCAATTTAATGCCACCTTTAATGAACTTTACTTCACACGAAGAAACTTATTTGAAAAAGTTACTTTTCTTCTTATTTTTGAACTTTGCTGCATTCTGCATATCCTGATTCCAGCCTTGCCAGAAATATTAATGCCAAAATGTTATGCCAGATCTTGAGAGTTTTCCAGCCAAGTTTCATCCTCAGGAGGGTCATGTTATGTCCTGAAGTTCACTTAATCATCTGTATTTTGAAATACTGAAACAGCGTCATAGTTGAATTTAGCCACTCTTAATTTGAATTTATCAAATATTTCAAAAGCTTCTCAGAAATCAAATTGCATGCAAAAACATTCTCTCCTTTATGGCCGTATGTTCTTTTAAGGAGTATGAGAGATCTAGTGTTCTTCTTGTCTGTATATGCAACCAAGGGATGTTAATCAGAAGGGCTTGCAGAACATCTGTCCCATACATCTACAATCCAGTACCCAGAAAACGCCTCTAAAGAGCACGTAACAGGCATAAGACTCATAGAAAATGAACATAATTCCACTTCAATATACCACAAAAAGGTGATTGGAGAGATCAAAAGCACTGAGAGAATAGTGTGAAGTCTGAAGTTATTCATGAGATATCAGCCCTTTGACCAGGGACACTTTCTTCCAGACCTTAGCAGTATTCTGGAATAGTAAAAAGAACTAATCAGTATCGCCTTTGAAAAGTTTTGGTAGTCCAATAAATACGTCATGCGTGAAAACAAAATTTAAAATATGGCTGTTAGCTTTAGCTCGAGAAAAAAGAAGCTGCTGTTTTGATAGCAGTCCTTTAAGTCTTGTTACTTAAAAGGAGTTCCTTGCCATGCTTCATTACAGAGTTATAACTCTACTGAAACAATTTCAAGAGTGAATGTCAAACATCAGGAAATAGTTGTGTAGTGAAGAAAGAAAGGCTAGTATAATACAGTTAAGAATGGGTTTTGTCCTCTTTCCCCCTCTCATTTTCTTCCCATCACACAGAGCACTGAATATGTATTGGCACAGCTTGGGCACCATACAGAATAGAATTTATTTAGATATATGGCCTTTCATATTCAAGGTATCTCAAAGCACTTTATGGAGCTATGACTTAGATAATGGAGTGACTGTGTTGGCAAACGTACTGTCATTATACAGTCAGCAATAGATCATACACAGTCCAGATAACAGAACTGTGAGAAAAAGTAGAAAAGTTGGCCAAAATATGGGGCATGCACCTAAAAAAAAAAAGCCATAAAGAAGTGAAAAAAGACATCTACCTTTTACGCAAAGGATGACAAGATGCAGCATCATTTGATAGCTCACAGTTCATATCATATTTGCTTATATAATGGAGCCTTCCTGTGCTGTTTAATGCCATATACCATTCTTCTTCAAAAAAAGTTGCATGTCTTAGCTACAAAACTGCATGATTACAAGTGGTTAGCAAATGACAATGGAATCATAAGGCTACTGTTTTCAAACTTCATATAAAATATAATTTCACCTTTGGAGACTAATTATGCTAGAATAATTAGACTAATATTCTAGTCACCCTGATAAGAATTTGCACAAGTAGACTCAACCAAGTCAGTGGGATGGTTGACATTAATACTGCTCCCTTCAGAAGTATAAGTGTTTGTGTAATTACAAATAAATACTAAGACCTGACCAAGTGGGGAAAAAGCATCTTTGCTAAAAGGCTGGCCAACCTGGTAAGGAGAGCATTAAATTAGGAATGATGTTAGTGGGGACCTGACAACCCATAATCAAATGAGGAAGTGGTGAACTTCCTCAAGAAAAGGGTGCAAGGTGTTATGGATATGGGAGACCTTGTAATCAGCAAAACAGGGCTGAAAGAGGTGGATAAAGAAATGCTGACAGGATAGCATTATGGGCAATTTGGGGGGGGTGGAGGGAGGGGGGAATCAGCATGCCTGGCTGCATCTCCAAGGTGCCTGTACACTAACATATGAATCACAGGGAGCAAACAGGAGGAATTAGAGGTCTGCATGCAGATGTAGGGTTATGATCACATTGGGAGCACAGAAACGTGCTCAGATAGTGAGCCACCTGAGAGCTTACCAGTCAGGATTAGAGGGCAGACCAAGGCAGGCAACACTGGCATGAAAATCTGCTACAGATCACATGATCAAGAAAAAGAAGCAAATGGGTTCTTCCTCAGACAACTGGAAGAAGCCTCTCATCTGTGGCCCTGGTCTTAATGAAGAGCTTGAACCATCACGGTATCCACTGGAAGGGCAACATGACAGGGCGCAAACAATTCAAGTGGTTTCTGGAGTATTTGATAATAAATTCTGGACACAGGTGATTGAGGAACCAACAAGGGGAGATGTTGCTGAACCTCATAGTTAAAAACAACAATGAACTGGTCAATGATGTGAAGATCAAGGGCACCCTAGGTTGCAGGGGCTATGAGATGGTGGAGTTCAGGATCATGAAAGGAGGGCAGCAAGGCAAAACAGAGGATCACAACCCTGGACTTCAGGAAGGCAAACTTTGCCCTGTTCAGGGACCTGATTGGAAGAATCCTTTGTGATATGGTCATGGAGCGAACAGAGGTCCAGGAGAGCTGGCTGATTTTGAAGGATCACCTTCTGCAAGTTCAAGAAAAGTCCATCCTAATGCACAAGAAAAAGAAGCAGTTGCATATAAATACGTGGCAGGGCAGGGGGAGTAAAGAAGATGGAGCCACAGTCTTCTCCATAGTACCCAGTGACAGGCCAGGAGTCAATGGGCACAAACTGAACTACAGTAAATTCCAGTTAAACATAAGAAAAAAACTGTGGGGGTGATTGGACACTGGAAGAGGTTGCCCAGAGAGGCTGAAGACCCTCCACCTCTGGAGATATTCAAAACTCAACTGAACGCAGTCTGGAGCAAACTACTCTAGCTGAGTGTGCTTTGAGCAGAGGTGTTGGACTAGATCTCCAGAAGTGCCTTCCAACCTCAGCCATTCTGCGATATTGTAATACCTTAAAAACTAAAAAGGATTACATTTGTAATATGATGTGTATGAACGCTTCAATGACGCATCACTGAGACACACACAATGCTTTAACATGTATGCCCACACATACACCCTATCTAGAATAAAAATAAAGTCCAAAGGTGTAAATTAACTTCCTACAATACAAAATGGTGACCAAGGGCTGGGTCAGTCTTTCTTATTCTTAATCCCATGGAAGGTGACTAAGAAGATAATGGCTTGATTCCTCTCACAAGAATGAGCAGATAATTGTTTCACTTCTCCCTGAAAAAGAAAAAGTAGGATCTATGTTACACTTTCACAAATTTCATCAGTTTTAAAGCTCGGTTTACCTCCTCTCTAATTCTGCATACTTGGGGAATGACAGTGCAATGATGATTCATAGAACAGGACCCTGGCTCAAGTCACAGGGATCCACCATTTAAAGATAAGATTTTCCCTGGGGTCTGTGATGAATTTCTACGGGATGAAAAGGGGTTTAATGTATATCTGCCATATTTGTCCCTTTGCTCCTCTAAGCTTTTAAGCCCCCATTCCAATGGGGCTGCATCAAATAAAGTGCGTCCTCCAAAGTCCCATGTAGAGAAGCACTGAACTCCTATTTCTTGCTTTCCACAGAGAAAACATAGAAAACCTATGTGGACCCTCCACATACATATCTGTGGGGCACTGCTGCCCTGCCCACAAATGAGAAAAGATCAAATGAACAGTAATTCATATTTATAAGGAATCAATTCCAGCAAGAACAAGAAGCTTTGGACTCAAAGTAGTGTGGCCTCCTGCTGAGATAAGAAGAAACGACTTTGTCTGTCTCTAACCAACTAACTAGGTGTCACATGTGATGTTCTCGCTTTAATGCCTGCCTTACATATGGTGTCTGATAACCACATGGATAAGGGGATGGAAATACATGTCACAAAACACTACCAGCATGTGAGTGGGATATGCATAAATGAATGGATGTGAATGGCTCTTTTTTTAGGCCAAATGACTTTGTCATTTCTTCATTATATCTTCAAACATGCAAGTCTTCCCTCAAAGAATATATTAGCAAAAGAAGGGTGCAAAAGGTTCTGTGTCATTAAAAGGACTTGACTTTAAGAGCAGTTTATGCTGCTTGGGAAAGAATAAATAAATAAAGTGCTGATTATAAAATTAATGTTCTACTATACAGCTCAGAGGGGGATAGTGCAAAATGCAATGATTTGTGCATTAGCAAAAAGATCTGATCTGCAGTTTTTGTCATTTGTATTGTTCCTCATACAGTCATAGGATCAGTTAAATGGGAAAATGTTACTTACCGTCCATTTAGTCGATAACTCCCTGTAGTAGAAGTCTAAGCTGCTAAGAATGCTTATTCTTGGGAGAGTTGGGTCATCTTTCATGATAGAGCATCAGCAGTTTGTGGTTAGGTTGTCAGGATATAAGTTACCATTTCTTAAAAAGCTTTTGATTACCTAGAATTAAAAACAAACAAAGAAACCACCCCCACCCCCCAACCCCAAAATACCAAACCAAACCTATTCTATCATGGGAGTTGGACTAGGTTGCTGTTGACGTGATAACTGAGGGCACATCTATGTTGTAATTGTACGGGGTCAAATTACAAACCGAGTTTGCACAGGTATGCTGCAAAACAGCTAGTCCAGTCACTGACAACAGCCTCCCTGTAGATGTGGGCTAGAAAACCCATTCAAGAACACGTTACCATTTAGCCATATGCCATTGTGCTTTCTACTTTTACCAGGCTTTAAAAAAAAAAAAAAAAAAAACAAAACCAACACAACAACAATAAAAGAGCCTTAGCCATCCTTACATGAAGAGCAGACAGACATTATTCAACTTCAGCTCTTACCTTGTCAATTCTCATCACAAAAAGTTTTAAGGTACATATGAATAGGATCATTACACTACCGTAATACTGTACAAAAACAGTGCATGCCTCAAGGTTCATCAAACCTCAAGGCTCCCCTTTGAAGATAGACTATTAAAAAATAGCTCAGACAAACCAAGAAAAAGTCATGGGGCTAACAGCAACCAACATGTCAAACACCCTTACTTTAACTTAGACTTTACAGAAATTACACTTTTCCCCTTTGTTCTACAGGCTTAGCTCTGACCCTTAATTGGAAGTAATTAGGATCATAGATGTGAGCCAATGATGGGAGATTCCTCATGTACCTATGCCATCCATAAGTATTTGATAAGATGCAGTATCGTACAGAGGAGACTTCAAACAGTGAGAGAGGAAAAAAGGCGATTTTGACACATACCTCCTGGTAACTTCCTAGGAAGGGTTACTGAACAACAGTGATGTTCCTGAGAATATCCCGCCATGCAGAATGTATGCTTGTAAGGGCAATAAAGGGAAAAAAAGAGAAAGAAAGAAAGAAAGGAAAAACAAGAACTAGCTGATGAGTTGGTTCTTTGGCAGGATCTCTTGATGTTTGCCAAGTACTCAGTCAAAGAAGCAAGCAGAAGGAAATACTTTGCTTCCTGCTCATGACTTGAGTCATATCCCACTCAGTCAGCCATTTCAAAGGAGGGGCTGCTGCAGCGAGAGAAACACATTGCAACTGACAGCCACACTTGATCTTTGGGGTGCTTAAAAATCAATAGTTTTGTAAAAAACACCCAGGGAGATTTTGAAAGAACTGGATTTGGCCAAGCAGCAAAAAATAACAGCTTTAAAAAAATGTATTTGGCAAGGAAGCCAAGGAAGATCATCAGGAGAAAGCATTGTAGGAAAAAGAAATGCAGGAAGGGTTGAGAAAACACAAAGGAAAGAAATCCACGCGGGAGACAAAGTCAAAATTGTTAGACAAAGAAAAACTAAAAATAAAAAAGCAGAAAAGAAAGAGTGAAACTGCAGTAATAAATTCAATAATGGGGCCCTACACTGAAACTCTTCATGTATTAAGGCTCCTCATACACCCAAAGAGTCCTAGTGCATTCAGTAATAGCCTTTGTGCAAGGTTATCAATGAAGTGAATAGATCATGAAGAGCTTTTAAAGGGGAGATAAGCAGTTTTCACTTGTTGCAGTAGAGAAGGGGAAAAGAGGGGAAGATCCAAAGGGAGGTGGCACTATCAGAGACATGGGCTATGAGGACAGTCTTGCCACAAGTTCTGAAGTTATATAATTTGGTTAAGAACATCTTTCTCAAAGCCACTCAGTGAGGTTCAAGATGACAAGAATGTCAAAGAGATTTTTAATTATGCAGTTGAGTATAAGAAGCCATACCTTAGAGATGTCATGGAGAAAGTAAGCAACACAATAATACCCAATTTTATATTTTTTTATTATTATTATTATGTTGCTTACTTTTTCATGTATCTCCCAATGAATTATCCAAGGTCTCCTTTTCTACCCATGCCAGTGTAGTTTGTGCTCTGATGCAGTGCAATGTTGAGGATTGAGAAGGCAGTGGTGAAAGAACATAACGGGACATCTGTAAATGGGCAGTAAATGAGCAGTCAACAGGACAACTCACCCAAGATAACATTGGCTCCAAGGTGATGTCAGAGGAATATGTCTGTAGCTAATGATCTCTCTCTCCCTGTCCTGTGGTAAGTAGGTGCCAGTCTTGTTCAGTTCACAAAGTGTCCCTTGAGTCCACTGGCCTACAGGTTTCCCTAAGCCTTAAGACATTTACTGAGGCTTACTGTGAAAACTGAATTGCTTTCGTTTCTTGACTCCTTTCATTACATTTGTGTTCTCATGAGTGGTCTCGTCCTGCTGTCTTGCAGTTCTTTCATCATTTTTCAGCATGGTGTATTTTCATCTGTTTCTTTACTGTTGTCTAGGTTAACATCTTCCTTGTCCTATGGCTCTGTGAAGTGGACCTCCAATTTACAGAAAATTATGCAAAGCAAGATCTTCCCTCCCGAAAATTTCAAAATGACACAATGACAAAGCTTAAAAAAAAAAATCAGTCTGGATATTTGTCAAAATTACAAATAATTTGATTTCACAAATCAGCATTTTGAATCAGGAAATGGTTCAGCCATAAATGCTAACCAGCTCTACCTATCACTTCTCTCAGTAGTAAACCAGCATCTAGTGGTGGCTGCACAATCCATCTCTAAAACAAACATCCTGAAAAGCCATTGTATTACTAAGCATCAATGTTATGGATGAATGACCAGCGTATGCTTGGTAAATGTAACCCAATGTTGAAAAGTGCTGAGCATCTGCATTGAATTTGACTGAACTGAAACAACTCTCCTATAACCACTTCCATATCAGACTCTTCACCCTTTTATTTTTCCTCCTCCCGTAAGACTTTCTGTACATTTTCAGTAAAAATTTAACATCATCTAAAATTGACACATTAGCTCGGTGTCTAAAGAATGCTGTGATCTGGACTTTTCTTTCTTTACATAATTCTGTATGTTCAGTTCCACATACACATAGAAAATTGTGGATTACTAAAAGCTATCACATTCAGGAGGAGAGGAAAAAAACCACCTCTCCTATCAGATTACTTATAGTTGCCATATTACTTATGGTTATGACTGTGCTATGCCAGTTATTACAACATTAACATATTTACATGCCTTTTACTACTCAAATGCTAATAAAACAAAACCAGAAAATTAAAGAATGGTAAAATATCTCATTTTAATTTTTTTAATCTTTAATATTGATATTTTTTGTAAATACAGCAAATGCTTCTAATTATATTTTAACAAGCAGTTATGAGGAGGTATGGCTCCTATTGGATCCTCAATGACTAAAAATGACCTACTTTAATTTTATTCATTATCTCTAACTGTTATTAGAACCTGTATTTGACATATGTGGATATTATTTGATCTTTTCAAACCACATTCATTCTCATTAAGAAAGCCCCAAGACATTTTCTTTCAGAATATTTTTCAAATATTCTGAGATTTTGCTTGTTATGTGAAATGTGACAGCACTTTCAAGTTCTTTATTATAGTTTTTTTTCTATGGCAAGAACCAATTATCCCTTCCCAGTACTAGTGTCTAGTTTTGAACTCAATATTTAAGCAATTAGTATCTGTATCTGTAAATTAATACATCTATATCGCTAATGTAGTTTTAATCACACAAAATGAGTAAGAACAGCCTTTTTCACTGTTGCTAAATGTAAAGAAATATTTATTTAAAGTTAAAATGAAATTAAACCAGGAGAGGACAAGCAATGGATATAATTTTTTATGGCACTTCAGCTTTTCTTTTTCTGAAGACCACTTAAACGAACATTACTTTTTTTCCAGAGTTGTCTGTTTTACACAAATGAAACTTATTTTCATACTTTTAAACTCAGTAATTGCTGACTATATAGACATCTTCATGACAGTCTCAAATCCATTAAAGTATTTGAAATTTTAATTAAAAAAATGCATTTTAAGTTAAGAATATGCTGAGTGCTATGCTGAAAAATGTTTCAAGTCAGAAATTACATTTAGCCATAATTAAGTATCAGAGCTATGAGTTATTATGAATACACAGTGATTGATATAGATTTTATTGTTTGTTATAAAGCTCCCTTTTTGAGAAGTGTCTGTGATATTTCACTAGATCAGAGAAATGAATTTGGATATGTACAGATGCATCAGATTTCAAAATGCATTTCATCAGTAATATACACAAAATAGCTCTTCTGACAAATGGAAACTAATTTCTTCATTTTGTTTTCTTATCTTGCCTGCAGAAAATGAGTAATAACAGAACTGTACTACACAGATTTGAGTTCATTATTACCTTTCTATGTTAATCACCAATTAAAGGTTTCTTTCTCTCATGAATAAAAATTCTATAAATAGTTTAGGTCCACTTGCTGATATGCTGATGGATGGGTTTATCTGACCTGCAGATGGCTGTTGTTACATCCTATTCATAGTGATGGTCTTGGAATGTCTATCCAGAAATGCTAGAGAGGAAAATAGAAAAGTTGAGCATGAAAAGAAAAATTACAAAAATTGCATTGAGTCTGCTATTCAGTTCAAATTTTGTGTAATACTCACATCATTGTATTTCTTTTCCTGATGTGCAGAGATTATTCTTATACTACACTTATAGCTAAGTGAACAAGCTGATAAGAAAAAAATTGAGGCTTGGCTTAACATTTGACTATTGCAGCTAGAATTGCCTTAATTCATCTTTGTTAGATTAGATGGGAAAAGATAAATGTAAAAATTAATTCTGGGAAAAGTTTCCTAGGAGTTTCAAATACCTAAACAAGAGATCATTGCAAAAGGACAGTAGGCCTGAATACTTGAAAAATTTAGTAAAGTTCAGCTCTATATCCAACCATCACAGCTAGCCACTGCCTCCAACACTGTGAACCAAACACCCATATCTCAGTTTATAATCAAACAAAGTTCAGAAGGTAACTTCATAGTTAACCTGCCGGTTCACTCACCCTGCTCAAGAAACCCCAGGCAGTCTGTAAATGGCCAACAAGGAAATAACATCAGAAAAGGGAATTTCAGGCTGGCCTGGTACAAAAGAAGGCCCATCCTGCCCATACTCAAATGCTCATGATAGTGGGAGTGTACTGTCGTTAAAGGATATTGTATAAAAAGTGGAAAAGTGGAGCAGTTATGCCAATTTATGGCCAGTCTCTGCTCTCTAGGGGCCAGATGCTGCTTGCATAATTCATAAGATCTGCTGGCTCAGTGATCAAATCACACTAGTCCTCAAATCAAATAACCAGACTGGGATTTGTCAGAAGTATGCCTGCTCCTCCACTAGCCTTTTCCCACACACACTGACTGGTACCAAATGGAGCAAGGCGTAGAGGTGACAGAGCGACATCTGTGCTTTGAATTTGTAACTTTTCTTGTTGACTTAGATATGACTGCCCAGCTCCTGCCATCATTAAAACATAGACATTAACAAGGTTTTCTCTTAAACCTTTTGCAAATAATAGTTTTTAACATGAGAAAACAAGGTCTTTTTTTCCTAATCTTGTTCTTGGAAACAGTTGAACTATTTTAGCCTCTTCAGCCTGAGGCAGATATTTAACCCAGAAAATTTCAGCCAACATTTCTGAAGTCTGAAAAAGTTACAAACAGCTGAAAATGGGGTCCTATGCTACAAAGAGTTAGTTAAGCATAGCTGTTCGATCTAAGCTGTTCCACTTAGATCATTCACGTGTGGACAGAAATGTAAACATTTTGGAGCTTTCATTGCAAAGGAAGTTGCATAAAACTGACCCAACAAGTTCAAGCCAAAATTAGTCTTGGAGATTAGCACTTAATACAATGAAGAAACAGAAAACATGCTTAGACTCAAGCCATCCTACAGCTACATCTTAGGTAAAGGGTCAGAAGGATCTGATCTATGCCCTGCTCACAGAGCAAGTACACAAGTCACGTGCTCTGTGTCTGTAAGCACAGAAGAGTGGTTGGCTGTCCAGAGGAGAAGGCATAGCCAGGTAGAAAAGGTTAGCAACCTACTGGTGCACTGTTTTCAAAAGCAAGCCAAAAATAAATGAGTAATTCTGCCCAAATAGTTTATCATCTTCTGTTCTCAACAGAACGCTCTTTTTCTACAACAGGTACTTTTTGGTGACCTTTTGTCATAGAGACAGACATTCCTGGTAGAGAAAAGGAGCCTGGTTTTTGGGGGGTTTTTTGGTGGTTTTTTTTTGTTTGTTTGTTTTGTTTTGTTTTGTTTTTTTTACAGTATAAAACCTTAATGTGGGATTAGTAGTCTTCAATACGTACTCTTCCTGATGGAAAGAAAAGTTTCTGTGCTTACTAGATATAGGTCACAGCAAGTACGGTATTGTTTTGATTGCTCTCCTTATTTTTATCTTTTATGCTTAAAAAGCTATTACAGCTCTTATGACACCATCAGATCAGTGGAGTGAGGGTATACAGTATAGGTATGTCCAGGAAAGTGCAGGAGACCAGCACAGGAAACCCTAAAGTGGGACCAATGCCACTTATCTCAGAAGGTATTAATACAGGTCCCCTGGACCTATTATTTCAAAACCTCTGTTAACTGATTACTCACTTCTATATGAAAGGAGAAGGAAGATCCAGCATCTGCTTAATTTACACAGTAGTAATCTGCTGTAATCTGTAGCAGTCCTCTTTTTACACTTACCTCCTTTCTCATCCCAAGGCATGTTGATAAAAGCCATGCAAGTGACTCAGGCTGGGTGAAAACTTAGTTTTACCCCAGAGTAGTTCCACAGCCTGGACCTCTTCACAGCATTGTGAATCCTTATGCCTGGGAAGGAGAGAGGGCCTGGAGCACCGCTGAGTAACCAGATTAGCTTAGTTTCAATTGCTTCTGGAGAGTAACCAGGTTAGCTTAGTTTCAATTGCTTCTGGAGAGACATTTCTTTCCAGTCAAGTATAACTTGTTCTGAACTTGCAAAAAAGAGATACCTGGTAGATACAGCTGCCTTTTTCTCCCTGATAAGAACATGTTTTATTAGGAATATTCATTGTAAGCTATGTCTGCACTTATTGCAGTGTTTTCAATTAGGTGTACATGAACCATGAACTAAAGCATGTCAAGATTAACTGCTAATTCAAATTATCCTTAATGACAATTCAGAGCTCAATGCAGGCCACAAAGAAACTGGGTAAGTCTTTTGGTTAGTCCATAGCTAGCTCCATGTTACCATGACTACGCTATTAACTATAACTCTGATACCAGCTGTGAAAGTACCGTAACATCCTTTGTCACTCCCTGAACTTCTTCTGAACTGAATGGGATTGCAAGGCTACTTGATATTTTGACATCTCAAGTACCTGTTCATCCTTTATGCCATCTACCTGGCTTCAGATTGGAACATGAGCTCTTCAGCCAGAGGTTCATACCTTGTTGGCTACTGTTCCAAAAGATAAGCTATGCTTCTAGATATTACTAAGTAAAGCTACTTGTCCATAGAGTCTCAAGCCAATATTCAACAGCTAGAGAAAACCATCATCTACTCCCACAGAACTACAGAGAAGTGGGAGCAAAGGAAGCAGAGGGGCAAAGAAGATAAATTGCCCACTGCTAATGCCAGACTTGCTTTTGCACTCTATGCTGCATGTGCTGTTACAAAGACAGGAGAAACATGTTGTTTCTGTGATTAATGTTGAGACTGTGATTAATGCTCCAGAAAGGCTGAGCAGAGTGACCACTGGAGTGGCTTTTGGTGCTAAGGGACTTGGCCTCTGCACTGAAGTTGGCTGCAAAGCTTCCAGAGTCTCCCTTAGCAGATGTCACAGGTTTTCAGAAAGCTCAGGCACCATTTTCTCAATGACTCTGTCTAGCTATTAATGGGAACTGCCTGTGTATGTGCAGAAGAGGCTGGATAGCTAATCTGTGTTGAAAGGTTTTGTGCTGATATGAGTGAGCATGAAAGTAAAATATGTGTTTCTTAAGGAATACAGCCACCCTGAGTAATACTGAGAGTTCTTTATCTCCTATTTAAATCATAATGACCGTACTTTTAAGAATTACATAGATATTTAAACATAATTTCACCTCTACCTTATTTTAATTAAAATGTTCTCTACCTAGTCCATATACATGCAAAAATGTAGTTTGCAGGTTGACAGGATATTATTGAACGGTATGTGAATTGGTTTAAAAGTAACCAGATTTGAAGCATCCATCAGTCAGTAACAGTGCACTCATAGGTCACTGAAGCTGTCAATTTCAATCAACTCTGTAATTAAATACATCACCAATATAGATTTTGTGTAAGAATGTCACTTGTTCTTCAGTTGTCTGCTACGAGGACAAATCGCACTTCAGTGTCTTTGAATGTGCCTTCTAAATACAGTTTTTTAAAACAGCATAACATCTCCATCCATCTCAATCCAATTTGCTGGATAGAAATCTGTTTAACTAACACATAGTCTAAACACTGAATTAAAAAACAGTATGTGTGTTTCCCTTTATGTTTAAATGAATGCTGTAACGCTATAGTAGATATTTTACTGCTTCTCTTTAAACTTCAGCTGGTATTTGTTACATAAAATAATAAGAAACAATAATATCTCATCAAAAAGAGAAAAATTGTTCACATCATCTGTAAAACTACTTTGCTTCATGTTCAAAAATAAAAGAACAGGATCTTCAGACATGAGGAAATAAATCATTAATTCTAATTTTGCTATGGACAGAAATACCAGGCATTTTTAAATTAAAAAAGGGAAAAAAAGAAAAAAAATTTAGTATTTTTGAGTGTCAGATTCTTCTATTATACTTGCCACTAGATTGGAAAAGTCTGAAACAAAGCTGAATTACCAAATATATATTGCCTGCCATTTGATTTAATCTTCAAATAAGCTCCAGGAAGCAGGTCCCTGGACAGTTAATCTTTAGTTTTGTAGCCCATGCACATTTTCAATAAGGTTACCAGGGAATTAGGCCCAGTAGGGAGAGGAAAGGCATATTGTCTTGTTCTAAAGACAACTGTTGAGGTCCTACTAGCAAATTATAACTCCCTTAATATAAAAAAAACTTTACTAGCTGAGTCCCTGCTGCAATGGAACAGTAGTCACTCGGAAGGGGAATCTTCTTCATGTTTTTTCCCTGGAATCAAATACTTGTCCAATTTAAAATATATAAACTGTAAATATCATAGCTATACTATATTTTAAGGTGCAATTCTGCAGCCTAGAAGATGCTAAGGATGCTATGACTGGGGATTCTGAGGGGAATGCTAATAGATAGGGGGTGTCAGAGATTTACCACATGCAATAGTTACATTATGGAAGGCTGGTTTACTTACCTCTTTAAGCAGCAGTATAAGGTTAACTGCATTTGTGAGAAACTGGTGCCCTTAACGATTGCACCTGAGCCAGGAGGAAGCTCTAGAAAAACTGAAATACATAAATGAATACAGGCCTTTATTTTCTGTGTGGTGCAAGTCCCAGGGTATGAATCAAAACCTGTAGCAATGGCAACACTTTAGAACTCTTTAGAATATTTAGGTCTACATTGCCAACTCAAAAGCATATGATACAGTCAAACTTTAAAATAAATACATTTTATAAAGACATGGAACACAAGACATCACAGTAAAAATCCAGCTAAAATATCCCGATGTATATGTCCTATAAGGGAAATGTATATGTTGAATAGAATAACAGAAAGATAATAAATAAAGAAGGGAAAAGGAGATGAAACAAATACACGCTTAATAATGGTAGTTTCAGGAAAATATAGAGAAAGGCTGAGAAGGCCATTTTTAAAGGAATGGAGTAGTGAAGAGACTAGAAGGGGACTGCATCAGAGTGGAAGTTCAATAGGTAATTTGTAAGAGTAATTTTGGTATTCTCTTCAAACAATTGAAGAAACCTTAATATCAAATTAAGGTTAATGTAAATATGTGTCTCACTTAAATCCAGCAATAGTTCATAGTCTATTTGCATTTTCTAAATTGGCAAGGTAAAGAAACCAATAAAAAACCAAACCTATGCAAAGAAATACCAACAAAAGGTGTTTGTAACTCATGGCAAATTCAGGAAAATACAAGAAATAGAACTTTGTGGATGAAGGAAAGCTTCATTTAATTCATAAATCAACATAAACAGTTGCTGTTAACTAAATATTCTTGTTATCCCACAGCTGGCAATATTTTGTCTGCAGTTGTTATCTGCAGTCTCCTTTTATCTGTGAGCTTGCTGATTATACTTTTTACAATGCCATCAAAAATACAATCATGTTCCTTCCTGTGCAATGAAATTATTCTTCCCAGTTTGAAATGACTGCTCTTTTACCTCAGGATAGCTAGGACAATGCCTCCTTTCTCATCCGCACTGACCTGTCACCTGCCTTTGAAGCAGTAAACGACACTCGTCTTGAAACTGTTCTCTTTTGGCCCCAGTGACCTTCTTCTTTCCTGCTTTTCTTCCTACTTTTCTAATCATTCCTACAGTGTACTCCTTGGAAAACCCTCTTTATCCTCTTCCAGTGTCCTACTGGGGGGCCTTTGTCCTCTGTCCACTTTTCTTTTCCGTACTTTTCATCTCCGGGTAATCTCATATGCAAACACAAGCTCAGTGAAATGTAACATTGACCTCTAATCAATACCTAAGACAAGTCTCCATCTTCTTATGGACCTTGAAGTGCACCTCTTCCTCTTTCTCCCATGCTCAGGCTACAAAAGGTGTACAAGACAGGAGGAAGATGTACATTTCAAAACGTAGAAAGGATGAAGATGGGCCTCAAAGGAGTACCTTATCATTTGTAAAGCTACCTCCTTATTCATCTTTATAGTCTTAAAACTCACTTGTGTGACGCCAACACAACCTGATAAATGCTAGGTCCCAGCTGTGCTGAGATTGCTGTTGTCTCCTTCTTTCTTTGTCTCTTGTTCTTGAATTCTTTTAAAATGTTTATATTGTAAAATCCCTAGGGCAGGAACAATTTTTATGTCTGTACAGAGGTCAGCAAAGTGAAATCCCAGATTTTGACTACATCATACAGGGACTATGATGCCAGAGAATGTCGATAATGCACACAAACTCAACCATCTGTACCATAAAAAAATTTGTGCTTCCAGTGGAAAGATGTATGGAACTGGAAGAACAAACAACATTAACTTTGGGAATGTGCTAGTGTCTCTGAAATGCACCTTTCCTTTTCCTTAGAAAAGACATAAGTGTCTTCAAGGTCTGACAGGTAGAAAGGAGTATTGCAATCATAAAGGTGATATTAAGAAATTACTTAGTTCCTTCTCCAAGGAGTAGATTATCCTGGGCCAAGTGGACATATTACCTAAGTCCACCTTCACATGGCCCTAAAGACTTAATTTTACCTATACTCAGACATGTTAAAATATATTATTCTCTCTCAGTGCCCCAAAGCAAAATGTGCAGGATTCAGACCATAGTAAATAGATTACTGGAGAGAGGAATTTAAAAATCCGTTTGACAAAATCATGAGAACTTAATCACTCTACAAACCAACCAGAGAAATTTGAATAGTATTTCAGGCACATTAACCTCAAATAGCTGAGTTGAGCATTTTTTTTTGTGGTGATCAGTAACAGGTGAGAACTCAATTGCAATTTCTTGTGAATTACATTACATTAGTTCAATATATTTCAAAGGAATCCTTCTATCAAGACTGTAACTCAACATCTACATATGGGTTTGTTGTAGTTTAACCTGGCAGGCAGCTAAACACCATACAGCTGTTCGCTCATTCCGCCCCCCCGCCCCGCAGTGGTATGGGGGAGAGAGTCAGATTTAAAAAAAAAAAAAAAAAGGACAGAAAAGGAAGGGAAAATAATAATAATGATGATAAAAGAATATACAAAATAAGTGATGCACAATGCAATTGCTCACCACCTGCCAAACGATGCCCAGCCAGTTCCCAAGCAGTGGTCACCCCTCCCCCAGCTAACTCCCCCCGGTTTATATACTGAGCATGACGTAATATGGTATGGAATACCCCTTTGGCCAGTTTGGGTCAGCTGTCCTGGCTGTGGCCCCTCCCAGCTTCTTGCTTGCAAGGCATGAGAAGCTGAAAAGTCCTTGACAGAGTAAGCACTACCTAGCAACAACTACAACATCGGTGTGTTATCAACATTATTCTCATCCTAAATCCAAAACACAGCACTGTACCAGCTACTAGGAAGGAAATCAACTCTATCCTAGCCAAAACCAAGACAGGTTTAAAAAGGTAGCAGAGAAATAACAAGACATCAAAATTTTCCCTGTAGCTTTGTTTATTTTCAAGAACCAAATAGATTTTACAGGATTGATCCAGGGTCACTTGTAGATAAGGGACACTTATAGAATGACAGGTCTGTACCATGTGAAGCCATGTTTAATAACCAGTATAGGCTCTATATGGGGATAACAATGATGCAAATGACCCTGCTATTATATTATGTAAGTACTGGACAGAAAACCTGCCACTGCTGTGAGTGAAAGAAGCCCTGCTGCACTTGGTGACACTGTAATTTTACTCCTAAACATAATTTTTATTTCTATGATGTCATACAAGTAACATAGTAATGGTGCTATGGGAGCACGTCCACAGACACTGGCAATTTTTCATGATTATAAAGACTTAAAAAGAAATTTTACCATTGACATGTACCAAAGAGTGGGATACTGCCTTGGATGGGTGGCTGAATACAGGGAAAGAAATTTGGAGAAAAGCAGAATCAGGAGATTCTTTGAAATTTAGTTTAAAGCCCGAAATTTCCATTTTGCAGCATATATCACAATTTTTTAGGTCTGTTTTCCTTCTGAATCAATAACAACATCCTGGTGAGCCAGAGACTGACAAATCTCATACAGTCACTGACTTTCAGCAAGGGTAGCAATGTGTTTGTCTCAGGGAGCACCAGGAATGAGAGATTTCTGAAGGTAAGCTTTGAGCATCTGCTGAATGGGACCCCACGTATTCCAACTCTGGTTCACATTCTTCTTCATATTATGCCTTTTATACAGTCAGAACAAGAGCGTTTCTTCATTTATTTTATTCCACTTAAGTAAAAATTCATGAGGGAAATTAGTTTTGTGTTAGGGTTATGCTATGCTTCTATAAAATTAAAATCCTTTAGTCTAGTCTTGCCTTTTTAAATCATAGATGATGGTTAACAATCAAAAATCTAATACATCTTGACACAAAACATTGCTTCAAATCCAAAAGTTTCAATGGTCCATTCCAAAACTAAAATGCTTTTTTCCCCACAGTATCTCTACAAATTTGCTATATTCCCACAGAACATTTCAATGTTGACAACATAACATTTTTGATCAGATCTGCTTCATGGTAAAGGATTATTCTATTTTACCCCACTAAGAAAGCGGCAGTTTACGCCTTGGAGAGTCTATGAGTTTCCCCGAACATGTACAACTTCTGGGTATTGCAAAAAACCTTAATGAAATGTTCTAGATAATTTATCCCTTGTAAGGTAACAAATTTTCCTTGAGAATGTCATCTTGAGCATTATAATGCTTAGCCATTCTTTTCCAATATTACACTGCGATAAATAAAACGGGCAATGAAATTTCCTATGACTCTCAAAGGTGAAATTCAGTCTTAAATTGGCAACCATAATAAATATCCATGATTCTTAGATCTGGTTAACTGACCAGCCAAACAAGAAAGTGCTGGGGTGTCAAGCCTCTATAGTAAGGATGACTAGAGTAGACGTAGTGCTGGGAGACCATACACCACAGCTTTTTAATACATGCTCCCAGCACAATAAGCAATGCTCACTTTTCACTAAGATGGATATGGCTTGAAATAAAATCTTCAGGGGGGAAAAAAAGTTCAGGGATTCCATCTACAAAAAATGCTGACCTGACCATGAAGGCAGATGACATATCATGGAAGCAATATTCTCTTCTACCTCTCCCCACCAGAAGTGAATGGCCAGTGTTTCAAGGGCTAAGGATGCCAAATGACACAGAGAATGCTGTTCTTGTCCCCAGTGGAGATGTCTGCTCTCTGTGGACATTTCCCTTCAGGAAAGTTTGACTTCCCTGACACCTTCTGAAAGGGAAGTCTTTTATTTCAGTAATCCCTAAATGTAAATGACTGTTAGGCCAAATTTTAACTTTGTGGAAAGAACAAAAATTTCTCTTGCAAATGTACTTGGAAGCAACTTAATAAATCAGAATTAATCTGCTGAAGATAAGTGCTACTGCCCTTCCGTTCATCCTTGCAGGGTGGCCATAAAAGGAAGTCATTGAGCTGCACAGCTTATCATCTGTTTCATCAAAATACAGAGACGACGAGAAGCAGACAAGAGGATGGGGAACAGGGAGGATCGAGGAAGAATATGTGAACAGTTCCTCCTACCTCAAGTGTTCCTCACAAACTCGTGCCTGGGAGGTGTCTGGCCTCCAGGAGATAACTGCCAAAGAACAGCGCTGGGAGACAGGATATGATGAGCAGAGCTGGCATGGACCTGGTTTCTAGCAGATCTCCTGAGACCTATAAGGGCTTATAGTTTTACTGTTATTTTACTTCCTTTTAAATTTACTTAAATCCAAGATTTTCTCAAACACAAGGAGTTCAACCCCAAAAACTTTTATGAAAAAGAAAGGAAAAGATAAAAACAATACAGAAACACCATTTAGCGAGGAATTTGTTGCAAAATTCCATTTTTTTTATATTTATTGGCCATATTAGAAAAAAATATATTAAGAATTAAAAAAATAAAGTGTGACCTTACTGTGACATTTTCGAAAGGCCCAATTTGATTTAGGCATTAAAATCCCATTGTTTTTAATAGAAACTCAGCACTGGACTCAGCTAGACCCTTTTAAAAAATCTTTGCTTCATTTTTTAATGGCATGAGGATAAATAAGTACCTTATGGAATGCAAGACAAATGTAAAATAAACAGAATTTTTTAGATATTGCAGGAATCAGAGGACTGCAGCATTCAAGAAAGGATTTTTTTTTCTCAAAAACGGCTATATTCTTTGTTCGGTGGGGCCCTGTTTTAACTTCTCAACCAAGGCTACTTGTAATAATACTGTAGGTTTCATAAAAAAAAATAGGTGATCGGTTTCTTTAAGTTCTCAGAACTTGCTGGAGAGATAGATACATACTGCCATGTTCAGGCAGTCAAGTATCATTTGTATAGTAGTGTCTTGAACTGTCACCTGATCTGGAACAGAAGCCTTTATTTAACTCCTGAACATAGAGGTCCTACCAGAATTAAAAAGTAGGAACTTCACCCATGACACTGGAGTTAAATAAGAAACCATTTGAGGTAAGAGATGTTTTTTCATTTGCTGCAGAATCATAATAAGCAAAGAGCATTTATACATAATATAACTCACAATATTACTACATGCTTACTTCTGCTCTGAGCAGGCGTGAGCTTGTTTTGTCCATGGTTCAAGCTGACTTGAAGCCGTTTACTGACTATAGTCGGTGTAATGTATTCTGTCTCTCAGCAAAGCTTATTAGCTCGGCTCGATGCTATACTAATATGTCTACACGCCTCTTGGCTTGTGTTCAGCCTGCTTGGAGCACAGGGAAACAGAGCTCACACCTGGCTGAAAAATGTTAGGTACACATATATTGTATTAGGTATAATAGAGACATAATGAAAGAGGAATAAACAAAATTATACCGAGAATAACATCTTCTGTTTTTTCACCCTTTTGGTACAGGGCAAAGGATACACTAAAAAAAAACCATTAAAGTTGATTTTGCTTATAATTTGAAGAATATCCAGTTTCCAGATTATTAAATTAATGACAATCTGACCTTGAAAACACCTCTATCTGCTGAAAGAGCAACACTCCATCACCTGTTTTGATTCATTAATGTATCATTTAACTTGGTATGACACATGTTCAGCAGTTATAATTACATTATGGCCTCCCTATTACATCAGCTCTGCTCCAAGTTTCTGTCACCACAAGTCCAATTTTCAACACAGAGCAATCCAGTGCACTCTTAATTTCCTTATTAGTGTCATCTTTAATGTAGCACAGAGTCTGAACCATTACTTGGCACTGAGAGTTTAACAGCAATTAACCCCTGCTCTATCCCCAGGGAGAAGTACATCAGCAACTTGCCAAAACACTGTAAACAAGCTGGCCAAGATCAATGCAAAACCATGCTGGCTGCAGAGCACCTACTGTATTAATTTAGGATTGATATAGAAAAAGAGAAAATAGTCTGCATGAAATTGACCTAAAAGGATGGCCCACACAGGTTACAAGATTTTCTTAAAGCTGAAAAGGGAAAATTCTAAATCCTTAGTCTGCTATCTTACAAACATGCATTGTTTTCTATCTTGGCTCTTATACTATGCTGATCACCATAGGACTGCCAATTATTGCAGAGAATAAATATTTATTACCTGCTAACCGGTTAAAAAGGAAACGAGATGAATTGTTCTTAGGTGAGGAATTAAATACATTTCAAGTGTTATCAGGAAAGAAAGGAGCAAAAAGGGTAAAAATGCCAATTTCTCTTTTGTTTCTGGTTATTGAACAGGACAATGCATATCAAAACCTAAACCAAGTGTTAAGGTTCTTCCCCCACTGAAGCAAAACAGGGCAAACCAAGGACTGCAGAAGTCCCTGCAGGTCCCTCTCACCAGTTTCCCCTGGGGTGGGATGACATCCTCAACCGTACTCTAGCGGGGTCACGCAAAGCAACTGAGAATGTGACTGTAGAACAGGCATGCTGTTGGGTATGATGGGTGCCTCTGAGGACTGCCACCCCTCACGGATATCTGTGCCACTGTGTCTGCACTGCGGTTGTTAGCAATCAGGTAGGCAGAAGGAATAGCAACTTTGTACTATGTGACTAAACCAAACTATAAGGCAATAGTTCAGTTAGGACATACGGGTAAAATGTTTTGGAGACAATACAGCAAAAAAACCCCACTAAGATGTAGTTTATATAGGATTAATTGATGCAGGATGAAATATTCCTTCTTACCAAGGGATGTTTTCTGTTTTTTTGACATCACAATTTTCCTCCATAAAGTTTTGATTTTTCCACAAGCCAATGTTCAACTAGGAAAAAAAAAACAAAAAAAAACCAAACAAAAAACCAAACAAACAAAAAACCCAACCATGTTTGCAAGTGGAAATTTACCAAAGTCTTCCTGTTTAGAAAATGGAAAGACATGTCAGGATAATTCATTTAACTGAAGATTTCCAAAATCGGATTGTTTTAAGAAAGATAATAAGAAGTAAAATTCTTCATTCATTCATCTCAGTATCCTGCATTAATTGTACAGTATAGAATCATAGACTAGTTTAGGTTGGAAGGGACCTCTAAAGGTCATCTAGTCCAACCCCCCTGCCGTGGGCAGGGACATCTTCAACTAGATCAGGTTGCTCAGAGCCCCGTCCAACCTGACCTGGAATGTTTCCAGGGACGGGGCATAACAAATCCTAATGAAAAACTTAGGGGATGCAAGAATAGGATTACCACTACTCCCGGTGGGTTTTAGATCAGGGCTTTTAATGCTCCTAGCTAGTAGAAATGGCAAGAAGTCCAGGGTGGTATCTGTGAACAGAACCTGGGAGTCTGGTCCTAGAGGAGGTAAGTTGTACCGCAGGACACACCTCTTGTGGTTGTCATCAGCTGAGGCTGGGTTCTAAAAGTTTTCATGTTTGGCTGGTTCTCTCTCTTCCTGGAGAGAGAAGATGGAGAGAGGAGGAGGAGTATGGTGATTGCAGGTTCAAATAATTTCAATATCTCTGTCTTTAAATCAAAAAGGATCTGTGATTACAATTATTTGAAACATATGAATCATGGAACAGACTTGTTTCATCAGTAAAAGGCAAAAAGTAAATAGTAGGAAGTATACAGTCCCTAAAACTTATTTTTAGTACTTTTGACTTATTGATCTTCCATACAAGAAGAAAAATACTGAGGTTTAAGCATTAATATTTTGAAGTCAGTTGGTTAAAAAGACAAGTTTTACACTTAGAAAAAAGCACTTGTAATGCAGAAGAAATAGTACGTAAATGCAGAATAAAATTTGGATAAAGAGTGAAGGAAGTCTTACATTTGAAGTTTTCTAAACACTGGCTATTTGTTCCTTTCCATAAACTGATAAATGGGGAGTTTCAAAATAGGTACTGTTGACCTAATTATAGAAATGCATGCAGAGGATTTACATGTAAAATACCTAATATTGATCTACTAAGTCTTAGGAACACCAAAGCATGCCAGTTTAATACTGCTTTGGCATTGGACTGTTAAAGGATTAGCAATAGCATACGATCTTTCATTTTACACTTTGCAGATTTGGACTGAAAATTTCAAATACACACATCTAAAGATATGTACTTAAATCTGCTTTTTCTTATTCCACTGATGATTGTCAATGCTTTCACTTTTGAAAAATCAGGCTGTAATTTAACTCTTCAGTTCTGAACAGTCACTCAAGACAGTTGCTTAACAATTTTAGTATATGATCATTTTAAAAATCATATACACAATTCCCACCAAATATCCATTTTTTGTGTTCTGTTAGATTAATATTTCAAGTAGAAATTCAGCTAACTTTCTTTTTAATTACTATTTAAAAAATATAAGAAAGAGAAAAAAAATATGGTACTACTAGGCAAGTGGTGGGAATTTGAGTGGAAAAGCTAGAATGGACTTCATCTTCAGCATGCTGATCCAGATATAAAAATTCAGAATTGTCAAGTCTCGAGGGTTTTGGGTTTTTTTAGTTCATTTGCAGGAAGGAGAACACCTGAAATTTAGAATCTAGAACCAAATTCAGTTTGTGTCTGAGTGCAACTGCTAGCAAAAGCAGATCCAGCTCAGTGGAAAGAATTCTCAACTGTTATACAGGTAACTACAGTATTTGCCTCTCTAGTTAAGTCAGAAAATTGTGATAACAGGAAGGAGATTGGGAATAAAATGAAAATTATGAAAAACAAAAAAGGCAGCTTATAATGTAGAAGAGTTCTTCCAGATTGCAAGTCTTTGACATAGTAGCCTGTGATGATTAACTTAAATAAAATCAAGAAAGATCTGAAAGACCATGAAGAAGAAAGGATGATCAGGAATAGTATGTGGAAAGTAAATTGTCAATATGACATTACATTAGGAATGGAAAATTAGGTGCAGAACCAGCTGGATACAGTGATTCAGTGTGCCTACCATCTTCCACATGTAGATCATAGGGTTACATTATGCTCTTTATTGCCTGTCTTACATCTTCATTGGCAACAAAAGTGTTTTAATCACAGTATCATTATTCTGTAAAAATATGCTTGGTTGTTGCTTTTTTTCTGAAGTCTTTTGTTTTACTGTGGTGTAAACACAGGTGAAGTTAATGCTGAACTGGAACTAGGAGAGTAAAGCAGAGCATAGCTATTTTGTGGCAAATATTCTTAGCACCTTACCTCCACTTCAAATTTCACAGCAAGGGTTTATCAGCATCTGCCTAAAAATGAAACAAAAGATCTTTATACCAACAAAGACAAAAATTTTTCTGGAAATATGAGGATATTCTATTTTGGCCTGTTCTCTGAAATCCGTTGTAGTGTTATGTGTTATCCTCATACCCAAATAAATTTAATATAATGGAGGGAAAAAACCAAACTGTGAAGTCCTAGTTTAAAAGAAAAAAAAAAAAATCAATAATTTATTTGGCCTTAAATTAAAACTCTGCCTAGCCCCTTTAGTCAACTATCTCCAAGTCAAGAGTCACAGATGTTAAGAGCTGTTACAATGCCAAGTTAATTTCCTGAAAATGAGTGCCTGAGGTTGGATGAAGAAGAATCTTACCAGTGTTCAACATGACTGATAAAAAAGAGAAACAGAGCTTAGAGGAGATAAAATAAAAGGTGATAGTAGTGGAAAGAAGGAAAATTGTTATTTTTTTTTTCTCTCAACAATATTTTAGCTCATCATAAAGATCATAATGCAAATACTCCTGAAAAATGGTTCCTTGGCATGCTATTTCTTTTTTCCACCTGACCTAAGAATACCCACATTTGCTTCTTTTCCTGTGCTCTCTGCAGAGATGACATTTCCATAAGACATCACAGAACTCCCACACTGCACCACAGGTCTTGCTTCCAGAGATCTAGCTGTATTATATACAGATAACAATCCTCCCTGCAGGATAGAATGGGAATGATTTAGGAGAACAGCAAATCCCTAGGGACACCACCATAACAAAAGAAAGAATAATATTGAACCTACTCATCACTAACTGTTTCTGGCCAGTTGAACAAATTGAGATATTTTATTCAGGTCCAACAAGCCCAAAACTAAATAATTTGGGCTTGGATTTCCTGATGTAAACTCAAAAAATATCTGCAGAAATGAGATTTTTCTACAAAAACCTTTTCTTTAAAAAGAGAGATCATTTTATGAAAGAAAGTTCCCAACCAGTTCTGTCGCTGGCCATCTTCAAATCTCCTTGGTCTGAAAACTGTTAGGAAGCTTCCTGAATATTTGGCTTTCTTGGCTTTTGCAATGCTTCCAGCCCAGCTGCTTACATGCCTACTTGTCACAACTGGAGGGTAAATCCCATAATTACTGAAACAAAAAACAGTGGCAACAAAGTTGTCACTTTTTTGATCAGTCCATCTGTAATAAAAATGCAAATTTAACTGAATGAATATTATAGAACCAACTTCCAAAAGGGCTTAGCCCTAGAACTTTTCAAGTCATCTTTTAACTTGTCTTTTAATGTTGAAAGTCGGTCTGGGTGTTTCCACAGACTCTCTAGTACTTCAAGTATTTCCAAATACAAGGCGCACTCCAAAACCTCACATCAAGGCTGGAGGCAGGACAAAGTCAGGGTTGTCAAGCAACAAATATTAAGACCCAAACACACCACAGAACCAGCTAGTGTGACTTCTTGCATAACATCAGTGATACTAATTCATCCAACCACCCTTACAATGTGACTAATTTCTTCTGCTTGGCTGAAAGCTATATTGCACAACGACATGCAGGCTTGGTATCAACACTTTGGTCCACTCTTTTTCTTGCTATTTTAATTTCTATGACAAAAGGATTGTTTACATATCTGATATGAATATGTGTGGGTTTATCTTCCTGCCACCAGTCTTGTACTGCTTGTTTCTCTTATTTCAGGTATCATTAATGTCTCTCCAAGAAGGAGTTTACACACTGTAATAAAATCATCTTTGATCTTCTGTTTAAAGAGCTAGTACTGCATTTTTAACATCTTGCTGCAAAGCACTCTTTC
>NW_008825614.1:6895308-6910450 GCF_000699105.1 Pygoscelis adeliae
TAGTTACAGTAGCTCTTCTCCATACTCTTTCCAGCTGTTTAATATCCAGGCAAGTTATAGGGCTTGATTCTCTGCTACTTGTTTAGTCATTCACAACTCTGAAAAAAAAGATTATAAAAGAGAATCAGTAATGTGTTAAGCCAGCCAGGTAGTGGTGTAAATGACAACATCTGAAGACCCAGGCGTATAGCATTATCACTCGAGAGATCAACAAGCAAAGTTTCATTTTGCCTCCTTTCTCCTCCAAAAGCTGAGGATGTTAAGGTCACATTTCAGACCCATAGTTCTGACATCAAGAACCTTGAAGTTTACTACTTTTGCTCTGACTTTCATCAAATGTCAGAGTCAGCAGGTATGTCTTCTCACAAAGTCAAAGTCAAATTACAGGTTTGAAGAAATTCCTGTGAATTGAAACTGTACAGTTCTGCTCAGCTTTATCCTTAACTGTGTCTGTGTAAATCTTTCTTTCTTGCAATTCTTCCTTTCTCATTACTTTTGAGTCTTGAGTCACTGAACAATTGTTTCAGACTCAGAATCTAAAGACTTTCTCATCTTTTTTTTCACCCTGATTGGTGTCATCTGTAATAAAATAAAGTATATTTCCAAGAACTAAAAAATGAAATCATACCATGAGCTGAAAACAAAAGTTAAAGAACATGTACAGTTTTTTCAGTTCTGCCTAATACAGTCATTCTCAGGCTGAACCAAGGAAAAACAATTGGCAAGACGTAAAAAGGACTCTAATAATGGCTGGTAGCAGTATATATCTGGAACCTTTCACCTTCAGAATGGATTTGGTCCAGATTGAGAGCAATTTAAAAGAAATATTGACTTCTGGATGCTTAGTGACCTGTGTAAAAATGAATTAATAACCCCAGCTGTTTCCTATAGGACATCACTAAAATTGTCAGCACTGTTGCCAGACCAAACGGCACCTTCATTGAAAGGTGTAAAAGATTTTTCACTTCATTTATCAATACAGCATGCATAAATAGGTCACAGACTATCCAAAGAAACTGAAATCCTTCCAAGTCCCTGGCAGATTTTGATACATCCTGCAATCCATCACTTAGTCTACGCATATATGGACAAGTGGCCCATGTGTTCATGTGTGGGATATTGGGTTCGATGGCAAGCGACCAACTTCCTCAGGCTACTCACAGTCTTACATTATTGGACAGACATAAACTGAGGGTGCTGGGCCTCTCTGGAATGAATGGACAGGTACGGCATGAAGAAAAAAAGTGAGGAGTAGACAAAACATTGACTTTCTTTCGTACAACACAGCTGGACAATGCAGCTAAAGTCATAATTTGTTGTTGGCAAAGGCCAGCAATCAATTACTATTCAGTGGAAGTTCGGCTATAAATGGAGGGAAGTGATATATTTCCTGAAGGTAGCTCTTAGAGATGTCAGGGATAGGTCAGAGACAGAAGAAACATCAGCTCTTGCACAGATCTATGTGAAAATTCAGGTTTTACTGAAAGTTCCATTCAGTTATAAAAAGAATGTTTTGGCATATATGTTTTTCTTAAGCTATTTGCAGATGGTTAAAAATACATTGTGATCCAAAACTTTAAAAGTGCAATGAAAAATTATTAATAGGTCAAATCAACATCTGTATTTTTTAATTAGCTAAATCATTTAGAAAAGCTGTTACCAAGAAACAGGATTTAAATGCTATTTGTCTTATTCTCTTCCATCATTGTAATTGTTCTGTCTTCTCTTTTGTTATTTCTAACAATTCCCTCCATCCTTTGAGCTTGTGAGAGGTTTGCCCTCCTCACCTGAAATTAAAATGAGAGCTGGAATGGGGTGGCAGATGAATATATATACCACTTTCTTTCCTAGTGTTCTTAAATCCAGAATATCTCAAGAAACAGCATTTGTCAGCCACGTCTACAGGAGCCATCAGAGCAGGAATAGAAATGAGGATTTCTAGGTATCCAATTAGCTTTTAGCACATTTTCAACATGACCATGGGCAGATCACTTTTTTCCATGTGTAAAATGAAGCGGGCAGCTACTCAAAAATATTATGCAAGAAGGAATTAATTTGTATTGGCAAAACTCTTTGACACTCTTTGTAAGCCACAAATGAAGGACACTACTAACTATATATATTTTACCAACTGGATATGGATTGTATTGAAATCATTATTGATATGTAGTAATTAACAGAGTATTTCAAAGGATCTTCAATTCCAAAGAGTGATTACTGAGAAAAAGCAAGCATCCAGGCTGTTGCTTTTAACTTTGTTTTTAACAGTGCAATTGAACTTTCTGCCTATGCCATTTCTAAAGGAATAGCCAAAACTGGTCGAGAGTAGAGGGTGCCTCAGCCTCAGAAGTGACCTTCTTAGTTAGCAACAAGTACTGAGAGGCACCAGCCCAGCTGCTCCACAGGCTGGAGAGTTCAGTCTATATGACCTGCAGTTCAGAATTTGTCATAATACTAAGCTATAAAGGAAGAGGAAATCCAGTATTTTATATTATGGTTTGAATGGCAGGATAGTGTCCTGAACCTCCACTGGCACCCTGAAAAAAATGAATATGCCTCAATCCTTTTTCATACTGGGTAGGACCTTAACCATGAATGAAGACAATATGGGTGGGAACACCTCTTCTAACTTCAGGCATCTTCAGACAGTAGATTAGCTCTGTCTGACTTTGCTGTTTAAAGTTCCTGTCACCATGTGAGGAAGACTAAAAGACACTTCCAGGCTCCATTCATCTTGACCCAAAATAGCTGTCTGAATTAGCCAGATAAAGAAAATTTAGCCATCAAGCTTAGATGAAGGTATCCACACTGCAGCCATCTAAAGTTAGGGGAGATGAATCCTGCAATAAAAAGCTGGGAGACTAGGAAATAGACTGTTTTCAGGAAGATGATTCTTGTGCTGTTCTGACAGAGTTGAGTACCTCTAACAGCCTACAAACATCTAACCCACTTCACAATACTAATTTGAGCCTGAGACTTTGACATCTAAGAAAGTGAATCAAAATAATGAGGCCCCCACTTGCAACACGCATATGATGAGTAAGTAAATGAAACCATGATAATTAGAAACTCAAATGCAGGCAAAAAGTTGCACATAGACTGTGCATCTCTCTTTTTGATTTTTTCCCCTCAGGCATTAACGTATCTTGGCCAAACCCTCCTTTCTACAAGTTCAGAGATATTTTAATTTTGAACTTCAAATGAAGCACAAATAAAACACCAAACAAACTTAGGATGTTGCACAATTGTCAGTGGGGCCCATTTTAATATTTAATGACCTGGACACCTGTGACTATCGCAAGAAATAAAAAGAATTAATTTAAAAGGAATTATTGACATAATATAACACATGATAGTCTGTTAATAAAAATGCATACTTCTAATTGAATGCTGGCACCTAGCCACCAACTAAGCATAACTTCAAAAGCAACAGCTGGGAAAGCATCTTTTAGATTTTAATTACAGTAGCTCGTAAGCCACTTATCTTTTCAACTTTTTTCTTCAGAAAGCACTTCTGTTTCATAGGAGTGAGTTCAAAGGTATTTACAACATGTAAGGTAAGAGAACTAGCTCTGACATAGTCAAACTTCACTTGTAAATTTGGACTCTGGACTGAGACAACTATTCTCAGCTTTGAAGCGTGAGTCCCATTTGAGCCTGAAAGAACACATGCTTCAGGCTTGCTGCTCAGGTTTTTTATTTCTTTTCTATCTCTAGACGCAGGATAAGAATTTATATCATATTTGTTCTTATTTATTATTTGTATTTTACTGTTATCTTAGGGCTGCCACTGAAATTGAAGCTTCATTGTGCAAGTATTTTATTATTCAAATACATAGTGAGCATACATAATCCCAGATGATTCAGTCATGAAAGAGAGAAGGAACTATTGAAGAATTTGGGAAATGGACATGGAGACAGACCTGAGTCTTGCAAAGTGATAAATTCTGTAGCTGGATCCAGAAAGCTGTTATGCTTGTGTTTTGGAATAAAATATGAAAGCCCCATTGAGCAGTTACAGATGAAAATTTTAAATGTGTTAAAATGATTTTCTGGATTGGTTACAGTGCTTGGCATTTTTCAGGAACAAGTCCAGAGGGGATTATGACTTATTTCATCTAAGATCTGAAGTCTTAAAGTCTATGCAGCTACCCTAGACTTCCTCCACCATTAGAGAGAGAGACAGAAAGAAAGTGAGGCAGAAACAGCTGCTGAATGACTCTTCCCACATTAACAGAGGTTTCTACAGCCCGTCTCTGTTCACTGACTCAAGAAATCCAGATCATTTCCTTAGGTTAAGCACCAACATTTTAGCCAGCTAAAATTAAACTAATTGAATCCTACCTCAAATGACTTTGGGTCTGTGGAACAAGTCTCTCCCAAAAGCTATGAAATTAATTGTCTGTCTGTGATTCGAGACAAGAAACATCCCCAAGACCATGCGTCTTTCGCCCTAATATGCAAAGACAACTGCTAGCTAAAGTGGTTTTGACTGAAATAGAAACTATATAAACTAAAATAACCTTTATTATTTCCTTTATACAGTTAATAGAAAAAAGCTGTGGCTATAGGGGCCTTAAAAAGAGCAAAGGCATCTCATTTAAAATCACACTGCGACAAAGCCACGAACTATAACAACATTAGCAGATAACCACCAGAAAAAGATTATTAGGGTGAGTTAATAAGTACATTTGACTTAATCAGGCGAACCTTTAAAGAAGACTTTTAGAATGCTGTGGACCCATTGAAGTCTTATAATACAAGCAACAAGGCAAAAAATCTAACTCTTTTCTGAAAGATAGGTTCATTTATGAAATGGAATATATGGATTGGCAACTGTCATGGAAGGGGACTGAACCTGAAGAGCTCTGGAGGTCTTTTCCTGTCTCACAGAAATAACATACATAGGAACATCACAAGTTATTAAACTTGCTGGAGGATTTTTTGGACTGTAATTCTATTATCTATTAATTAAAAGCTACCTTTTACTATAAAAGACATACCTGTCTACCTTTTCTGCAAAACCAAAATTTCCTTTAGTCTTTTTGTAGCTTTTCAAGACATTATTCATACACAGATAACAATATGTCTTTGTAGGAAGATAAATAGGATGCAGGAAGACCTGGAGTCCTATGTCCACTCTGCAGACATAATTCAGGCCAGAATTTGTCAAAAGACTGAGAAAAACATCACAGTGTTTTGTGCTAAGGTGTTCTGTCCTTCCAAAATGTACAGGGCCTCTAGGAGAAAAGATGATAGATAGGAACTGTGCCTCTCTCTTCTTAGACATGCATGAATCTGCCAAAGAAGCTTAGAGCCTTGAGCAATAAGTTTATGAAGGAATACTTTTTTGCACTCAATTCCAGTCCCTGAGGAAATGGCAGAACTGTGCACTGATCCCCGTACCCTGCTCTCCTCCATTGAGATTGTGCTTGTTTGAATGATAGCTACATGGCAGACCAGAGCAGTCTATAAGAAAAATAAAATAAATAAATAAAATCATACACAAGAAGAAGTATACCCAACTATGAAAATACCAAAACTTCAGTTGGTACTACTATAATCTAGACACTGCAGGCAGAGTTTAATTACAAATTTTGGGATGTTATGATCTTAGTTGTAAAGTCCTACCTGATTAATTTTGGATATGTAGCTACAACATCTTTCACGGCGAAGTCGAAGATAATTCCACAAACCTTGCACTCTGCATTTACACCAAAGGATATGAAAAAAAAAAGTTAACAAAGAACGTGTGATCCAGTGCAAACAGGATGACTGGAGTTTATTAATCATAAATGAAGGTGATGAGCAGTTCACGAAGCATATAAATGAACGGCAACCTTGCTGAAAGGTCAGCACCTTTCAATAGTAAACTGTCTCTGCTCATTTCAGTGCAACTTTCTAGGTTTAGGGTCAGAGAGCATCCCAAATGCAACTACTGAATCTGAAGGACGTTTTACATCATTTTTGTTTTGTCTTGTCCCTCTTGTTTAATATCTCTGGGTTTAGAAGTGCAAATAACTTGGTAGTTAGGTTTTTAGGGAATTCAACAGAAACATTTTGACACAGATAGCAGCTGCAAAAACAATGATTCCTTTTCCAAGAGTTTGACCTTCTGCTTCATTGTAATTACAGTCACTAGGCCAATCCTGAGGTAAAGGATTGGGATCATAAAATTTATTCTTTGTGTTATGGATGCCAATGTACTCCAGCCTGTGCTGAGGTTACTGTAGAATAGGCATTCAGTTTTAAGAACTCCTTTTTCCACTTTGAGATAAAATTTTTCTCAATTTGCTAACATCTCCATTTTTGGAATGTGGGCTCAGTCCTTCTGAAGGCAACCTTTTCTGTACTATGCAAATTTTGCTTGTTAAATTAAAATAAACAATTAGTTTTATGTACATGCCTTCTTTTGTCACAAATATTTGAGGGAAGGGGGAGAGATTTCTAATGGCACAAATCCATTTAGATGTCAAAGAGAGTTCTGTATGTCCACTAAATTAAAACATCATTTGATGTCAAGTCTTACAGAATTTGGCATTTCTTCTGATTTCTATTTATGACGGCTCTCAGAGGACATGTTTTGAAGTACTTTTGCCTGCTTTAGGACCAATTGTATGTGACAAATGCATTAGCTTTTAATACCAGAAGTGGACATATAATTTGATGAAGTATGTCTTTATGCCATCAGCTGTTGTCTGCCACCAGCTTTTTACAAAGGCACTCTAAACAAGATCACCCCCAGCTGCCTTGATAATTCAATCTTTTTTTTCCGCTGTAACTAGATCAAAGCTAGCTTGAAATCAACAGAAAGACTTCAAATGGGGTTTGGATCAAGACTGTAAAGCTAAAAATTTCTAAAGCTCTTTCTGTCATCTCCTTTTCATGGGAAAGAGCGATGTCCCCTGGTGCACATGGGCTGTGTTCATAGCTCCTGTTCTGTACAGGTAAGGACCTACACAACTTTTTCAGGCTGATGTAGGCAGTCTGATAGGACCACATTACACCCATGGAAACAGGTACCCTGCTAGGCTGTCCACTGTCAAATTCATCTGCAATGTCTCTCTGCATGTTACTGAGCACCCTTCCAAACTCATCATATTTCTGCAATTGTTACCATGAACTCTCAGTGTGATTCCTCTGAGCTCATTTGTGTTATTCCAAAGATCATGGTACAGCTCACACCATGTGTGAGGAAACATCATCTATGTATATTCAGAGATTTGACCACCTTAGTAAAGGTACAGCCACTTTAGACATCTGCCTTTTTTTTTCCTTATAGCACATCATGGAAATATATAGTCTACGTTTTTACCCCCACGAAGTATATAAACACATCTTAAAGTATATGTTAATAATTAACACAACTGTTTGACTCACTGGACAGTTGAAAAACACCTCATTAAATCTTTCTTTTCTTGTCTTTTGATTTTTCACTTTTCAGTAGCCAGCTGTACACCTTCTGAATTACTGGTGTCACGTGCCCAACAACACAATTTCTTTATTGTTCCAATTAAACAATTAATTAATGCCTATGGTACAAAAATAAATAAGAAAGCAAGAAGGAAGAGAACATGAGCAATGAGCAGTGTTTTTTCTGTTTCCACTCTGGTTTGTGAAACCTTCTGGGGCAGCTACTATGATCTTATCACTATATTTTCATAGCTTCCATTTTGCTGATATGTTTTTTTCTAAGCCAGTCAAACACCAAAAGAATCCAATACTGCAGATTACATTATTTGATGAATGTTTCTGTTATTTGCTAAATAATTTATCGAACAAAGCTGCAGAAGCTAGTCAAAAGCAACAAAATACTACTCACCACATAAATTATTTGATTAAAAAATGGAAACAATTGTCAAAGAGTATATGTGAAAAATAGTATTTGGCTTAGGTTGTTGTATACCTGATATATATGGCAGTTTAAAGAGTGAAAGAGTTTTGAGATTATTTGGGTCTAAAAGCAGATCTCAGTTGCAACAACCTGAGTGCAGAAGCATTAAGAACTGGAGCTTCAGTTTGGAAAAATCACCACTCATTTACAATTGTATCTCCCTGACAAACAACATTAATGTTCTGTTGGATGGTACTTAAATTCAATTCCTTCTATTAACATACATGTCTTTTTTAATATTCTAGTGGAAACTGTAACAACAGTTTTTCTTCACTGAAAAATTAAAGGACATACCTAACTACAGTAGCAACTTCTCATGAATAGTTCTAAAATTTTAGGAGGCTCTAAAATATGATTTTATCTACTGACTTACTGCAACAGCAGGGGAAATCAAATCACCAGTGAATGTCTTATTAGAGCAATCTCTCTTTGACACTTCTCTTACATCTCACTTTTACAACTTTAGTGCATTTTTTAAAATTAAAATAGGGACTTACAGGTAAAAATTTTTTAAGAAATAATCACATTAGTGCTTTCTAGAAACAGTAATTACATGTGAAATAAAAAAATAAAAAGAGAGAGATAACTCTAGGACTGTAATGTGAACTACATCTCTCTTTTGCTTAAAACCTAGAGAGTTGTCCCTCCTGTAGACTGTGGGCAAGTTGCATTCTCTAGATCTTTAGTCACAATTTTTTTTTCTTTTAATTCCTATTTCAGACTGGTTATTTTTAATAATTGCCACCTTGTGTCTTATTTCCCTTTATACTATGAAGATCTGTAAGAAAGGCAGTAAAGCTGCAGAAAGAGCCTTGATGTGTGCTTTTTTTTTTCCCAAAGAACAATTTCAAAATCAAGTAAAAGACCTACCTTTATTTTTTCTCCTGCCAGATGAAGTAATACAGTTTGCTGGAGAAACTCCATGCCACTGCAATGTTTACCACATTGTTCAGATATGTCTTCCAAAGCACAACTGATATGTGATCCTCAGAGAGCTTGCCTTATAGACTGTGTGAATCGGCAATGTCTATTTATTTCCATTGCTTATGTTATTCTCCTCTTCCCTCCACTTCCATTGTTAGGGGCAACAGGCAGACCTTTCTTCTTAGTTGTGAGGTTTTAGTCACATGGATGTATGTCCATGTTCTGCACCTTTTAATGACTACAGTGATTAAGCATTGCTGTTGACCAGGATTGCTACACAGAGGTCCAACTCAACAGATGACAGAGCTTTGTGCAAGAGTATAGCTATGAGAGGGAAAAAAAAAAAAAAAAAAAGTAGAATGCAGGGATTTGTGAGGTCCCTGGATTCACTAAATCCCCAGAAGTTCTTCACGACCTTCTAAAAGAAATTTTACAAACTAAGTTATCTCCTAAGGTCATTTATAATAATGGTTTAATACCAGATTAGTAGGACACTCTTGAACTGGCAGGAACATGGACTTGGCCATCTAATATGTCATATCTATCTGCTATGATTCCAAAATTCTCTTTCATTTTGCCTTAAATGGGAGTTGAAATCTTTCTCACTGTGAACAACAGAACAACCTGGTAAAGGGCACACCACTCTGGTTCTTCTTCTCAGATGATCATAGAATGGCTGATGGAAATTCTGAAGAAATACTGTAAAAGTATTACAAGTTGTTTTAATTTGATTTTTTAAGTCAAAAATTAGAAGCTATTGGAAAATCATGATGCATGGTCACCCAGCCCTAAGTGGAGTACCGGTGATGAATCACTGTTTGTAAAGTAAAAGCTTATACCTATACCATATAAATTGCTAAAACTGAGGTACATAACTCATTTACATGCCAGCATATTATATTTACTTATATTATTGATCCATAGAAAAGGAATTGCATATTTAAAAAAAAAAGAAAATCTTGCAAAGCAAAAGAAAAACTATGCAGGAATGTTTCTAGAAGCTGGCTACAGTTCCCAGTGATTGGACAGAATCTCATGCTGAAACTACTTACTGATTAGGATCAGAGATTTGCATGACTTTTAGGATCAGGCATTACCTTTATTATTAACAAAAAGTCAATTGATTATTAGAACTCATTGGGGTACATTATTTAGTGATGATTTTATGATACCAACATATTTCTTTGGAACATATCAATTTAATTAAAAATTAATGTTGGATACTACTGAAATATTTTGTTTCAAATATATCTTTTTATCATTTGGTAGCATATTAGAGAAGTGAAAAACTAATTTTTGGAGACAGTTGAAATGTATCTTTTGACAAAAATTTAAAATGTAAATATTGCATCCTGATATGGAATCAAATCAAATTTTGAAATATCAGAATTTTCTCAGGGAATGGAAATTCAGTCGCTTCTAATTACACTGTTACATCAAAAAAAAAAAAAGGTCTATTTGACAATGATTATGTTGGTTTTTTTTTTTATGATTGTGATTATCTTAGGATCAAAGCGTTACCTGAAAATCAGATTAAAGCACGCCTTTAAGTAACGTATAAAACAACAATAATGTTTTCCCCTTTGTGTTGATGAAGCAGCAGTGTTGTTCTTTCCCTTTTAATATGAATACATTGCTGTTTTGATCTTTTCTCTCACAAAAAAAAACCCCAACAACATTAACAAAATAGTAAATCTTGCTGTATTTTTCCCTGGATCTATACATTCATTTCTTACTTTTACAACCACGTGAAGGTCTACGCAGTCCTAGAACTTTTAAAAATATCTTTCTATAGCAAATTCTCTTCTATACGAAAAGTGTCAGTCGTCATCTCTTAGTGGGCAATTCAAAACTTTTAACCACCACAAGCAAGGCAGATTCATATTTATTTGATGCAGAAAACAAAATAACCATGTTAATTACAAAAGTATATTTCTCCCTAGTCTTTTTCATGAGGCAACTCACTTCTCAGCCATCAAACACAACTCCTATGCTTAGGAATGCATCCTTTATATTTCAGTCAAATTCTGCTGACACAGACAGTTTTTTCAAAGGCACAAAGGATATGATTTCCCCCCATATCATATTTTTATAAGGAGCAAAGCATGGGTCTTACAGAGAATTTCTAGTCTCATTTGTTTGATTGTTTTTCTCCTCTCTCTCCATTATCTTCAGAACTACGTGGCAATAAGGGCAGCCAAAGACTGGAACAGGTTGCCAGAGAGGTTGTGTCACCTCTGTTCTTGGAGGTGTTCACGATTCAGCTAGATACAACCCTCAGAAACTTGTTCTGACAACACCTGCTTTGAGCAGTGAGTTAGACTCTCTGTGGCCTCCAGAGGTCTCTTCCAACTAAAATAGTCTATGATTTTAGCTAAATGTTTTGTGGCAGTTTCTATGGGATGTTTTCCTGATCAATCTCATTGCTTAGGAACAAGCAGCCTGGGTTTGTGGTTTTTTTTTGTTGTTGTTGTTTTTTAGTTTGGTTTGTTGTTGGTTTTGTCTCAGGTTTTGCTCTCTTTCTAGTATTTCTTATACTTTTTGAGTCTCCCAATGTCTTGACATATTTCTCTCAGAGGAATCCTTCACCATTGGTACAGGGTTAATTTGGAAAGGAGAAAAAGGAGTGTCTTTAGTTTTTTATTGACATTCTGCCTGCTGGATAGCTGATGATCATTAACATTGGACTAAAAGTTCTTCTGCCTTTCATCTGGTTTAGGGCTCATTGACTAGCTCTTGCTGCTATAGTTATGCCCCAGCTGTCATATCTACTCCTTTGCCACAGTTCTGGAGCTGGCAAAACAAAAGGTTTGTCTATGCCTCAGCTACAGCAACTCAGAGTATTAGATTAAACCACAGATAAAGGTGAATTCACACTTACAGTCTGGATGGTGAAGTGGAACGTCCGAGTTGTAAGCAAATATCACCTATTTCTCCTGCTCCTGTGATGGAGACAAAAATTGTCAGTAACAGAACTGTGACAAACAGCTGGCTAGTATATTAAACCACTGCAAACATTTACTCAAAGGCAACAGATCAGAACCCTTCAGTACAGTTAGCTGGGCATTTCCTCTTCAGCTGACTTAGCTAAGGTAATGTGAATTATAACACTATTTCCAGCCATGGACATTAATGTTAGAGATACTATTATAAAATAAAATTTTTTGAAAAAGCCATCTTCAAAGCTCTCTTGTTGACTTCTCCTCAAAGCTGATATCTATGAATATTGCTTAGAATTTCACAAAAAACAATTGCACAATACAATCCATTTATTGCTATTCAAATGCATCCATTTTGTTTTACAAATTTTAGAAGCCTCATTAGAGATTTTAGTATCATTAGAAGTAAGGGAAACTCTTTCCTGATTAATTTCTGGCAAAATACTCAGTGCTTCTTTCTACCCCTCTGCTATTCTGAGCCCCCAGATTAGAAACATGTTATTCCGATAACTTCAGTGTGATTCAATTGTTGTGAATAGGTCTGCATTTTTACATCTGAAGCAAAAGCAATCTTTCCTCAGCTAACACTTTATGAAAATCAGCTAATATAGAAGAAAAGCTTATTTTTATACCTGAGGAATTTGAGGAACCCCAAGCATTGTCCCCATGCCTACACCCAAACAAGGGTCTTTTAGCCTTTTTAAAATAAAAACTAGTTTCATGCTTGGCTCATTACGGTGAAACCACTGCAGATTAAACCTCTCTATCAATTACAAGCAGCTGAACATCCTTTAGCATCAAACAGAATGACAAAACGCTACACTGTAATGAGTAATGGTTAAGGCCAATTGCTATTTAATTATGTAGATGACTTAACATCCTTTCATTGATGTTATCTGTATGTTTCAGGATGAAAGTTATCATGCATTGCTTTGCTACAGCTCTTACAGTATATGATAGCAGAAGCAAAAAGGAAGTCTTTACCAAAAAGAAATGGCTATTTCTTTTTATCAGCAAAATATATCAGCCCAGCCATACAAGTCACACTTCACCATGCACCTACAACAGATAGAAGCTTCAACATATTGTGGAAAAAAGAAATTCATGCATGACAGCTTACAGTGGGGAGGAAGCTTGAAAGAGAGTGCGACAGCTGCAGCAGTAAGAGCCTATGTCATGAGCAGTTCCCATGAAGATGTCTGGTCCCTGAATTTTGTAAGTGGGAGATAACAAGGACAGTGAAGTCAGTCATAACATGAGAGATATTTTAGATGGGAAGGACCTGTTAGGTCATCTGTCCATCCTTCTGCAGGATTATACTTTGCAGTATCTTCTCAAAAAGATTGCACAGAACAATTTCACATGAGCAGAGGAATGGAGTAAAGGACATAATAGATCTTTTCCATCTCTAACTTCCACAAGTCAAGAGGTCCAGTCTGTAGCTGGTGTGAGGTGGCTGTGGGCACAAACACTGCAAGTGTTGTAAGAAAGGAAATTCGGAGGAAAACTCTACCCTCAGATCAAATCATGCAAGTGTATGCAAAATGGGATGTATGATGTTAGTGAGCACAGAAGTTACCCCATAAAGGACATTTTCAATTCAGTCATAATCAGTGACCCCATTTCTGTGGGCATGGTGCTGCATTTTTGACAACTTGTATATGTGCATCACATCATTCAGACAGATCTATACTTATTTAAAAGGGTATATGAACTAAATTCTTCCATTAATATTATTGATGGAATCTTGCACTCATAATTATTTAAGCTTCCAGATTAAGACTGTAAAAAAAGATATTATTATAGAAAGTGTTCTCTTGTATATTTACAGTATGGGGATGACACGGTTTGTTTAGCAACAATTATTTGGCAGCATTTATTAAATTATTATTAAATAGCAGCACCTGAGAGTATGTAAGAGGTCAATGCTAGAGGAAGGTGTGCAAGACATGTTTTTATACACATCCTAAGTGAAAATTTCAGAGTATGGAGAAAATAGGAAATAATAGTTCCTTGCAATCCTTATGAGAAGCATAAAGGAGGAGGTAATACTCTTGAAAATGCAATTAAAGGACAACAATTAAAACCCTTCTTCCAAGAAATCCTTACAAGTGTTTAAAGCTAAGAATTAAGGGAATCCTGCTGATTAAATCTAACCATAAATATAGTCATTTGCAGAATTTGAACATAAAGTATTAAGCAATTAGAGAAAGAAAAAAAATAAAACAGACAAGCTGTTGGCTGGACAGATCTTAAAATGAATCGGTTTGCCAAGACAAGGTTTTGCAGAAATGAGAAATTTAAATGTCTCCATTTTGCATTCTCCCTCAACATTAGGTAATTTTTGTGATCACTATGATATAATTGGACATAAAGGAGGACTGGCAGAGTTTCAAAATAGCATGAAGGTACATGCATATTTTCCTATACAGAGATCAGTAGAATCATAGAATCATTAAGCTTGGAAAAGACTGCTAGGATCATCGAGTCCAACCGTCAACCCAACACCACCATACCCACTAAACCATGTCCCTAAGCGTCTCGTCTACACGTCTTTTAAATACTTCCAGGGATGGGGACTCAACCACTTCCCTGGCAGCCTGGTCCAATGTTTAACCACTCTTTCAGTAAAGAAATTTTTCCTTACGTCCAATCTAAACCTCCCCTGGCACAACTTGAGGCCATTTCCTCTCATCCTATCGCTAGTTACTTGGGAGAAGAGACTGACACCCACCTCGCTACAACCTCCTTTCAGGTAGTTGGAGAGAGTGATGAGGTCTCCCCTCAGCCTCCTTTTCTCCAGGCTAAACAGTCCCAGTTCCCTCAGCCGCTCCTCATAAGACTCGTTCTCCAGACCCTTCACCAGCCTCGTTGCCCTTCTCTGGACACGCTCCAACATCTCAACGTCCTTCTCGTAGTGAGGGGCCCAAAACTGAACACAGTATTCGAGGTGCGGCCTCACCAGTGCCGAGTACAGGGGCACGATCACTTCCCTGCTCCTGCTGGCCACACTATTTCTGATACAGGCCAGGATGCCGTTGGCCTTCTTGGCCGCCTGGGCACACTGCCGGCTCATGTTTAGCCTGCTGTCGACCAGCACAGGTCCTTTTCTGACAGGCAAGTCTTCCAGCTCAGGGGGAAGTCTTCCAGCTCAGGGGGCTGAATACCCTGAGGATAATTAGTCTGACTGTTAAAGACTGAGGCAAAGAAGGCATTAAGTACCTCAGCCTTTTCCTCATCCTCAGTGACAATGTTCCCCCCCACATCCAATAAAGGATGGAGATTCTCCTTGGCTCTCTTTTTGTCATTAATATATTTGTAAAAGCATTTTTTATTGTCTCTAATGACAGCGGCCAGATTGCATTCTAGTTGGGCTTTGGACCAT
>NW_008825614.1:6911211-6917925 GCF_000699105.1 Pygoscelis adeliae
GTGACAATGTTCCCTCCCGCATCCAATAAAGGATGGAGATTCTCCTTGGCTCTCTTTTTGTCATTAATATATTTGTAAAAACATTTTTTGTTGTCTCTAACGACAGCGGCCAGATTGCATTCTAGCTGGGCTTCTGCCTTTCTCATTTCCTCTCTGCGTGACCTAACGAGATCCCTGTACCCTTCTTGAGTCGCCTGCCCCTTCTTCCACAAGCGGTAAACTATCCTTCTCTTCCTGAGTCCCCACAAGAGCTCCCCATTCAGCCAGGCCGGTCATCTTCCCCGCCCGTTCTTCTTGCGGCGTACAGGGACAGCCTGCTCCTGCGCCTTTAAGACTTCCTTCTTGAAGATCGTCCAGCCTTCCTGGACCCCTTTGCCCTTCAGGACTGTCTCCCAAGGGACTGTCTCAACCAGCGTCCTGAACAGGCCAAAGTCCACCCTCCGGAAGTCCATGGTTGCGGTTTTGCTGGCCCCCCTCCTTACTTCACCAAGAAAGTATTAGCGAAAGGCTGAATCTGAATTGAAAATAGAAAATATTGGAACATCAAATACAGTGTTTTCTATTTAGCTGCCAATAGCATGAAGGAAAATAATTGGCAAATTATGACCTCCTAATATTAATTTCTGTAGAAAAAATGTTATGATTAAGAATGGCATTCAAATGTGTAGATTATTTATAGATTAAATTTGCAAAATCAGAAATTGTAACTTGTCATAATGGCTTATATATCCAGCATATGAGCTTATGAAAACATGTATATGGTCTAAATATGGACATATGCACCTCTTTGGAGCTCTTAAAGTTCCCCTGATTTCTCTCTTATTCTGTTGTCAATTAAGTCTTCATTAAATTTATGTGTTGTCGATTAGAGTACTTTATAGTTGCTAGATTCAGCAGATTTTCTTTTTCAATAACACTTTTTGATTTTGTACCTAATCCTATGGTAGCCTTTGAGTCTTGATTACAAATGCACAATCAATGTCATTGGAGTAGCTCAGCACTGATCTGTCTGAGGGAACAGAATCCTTTCTTAATTAGCACTTACCAAAGAGCAGCTAAGATGCTCTCTTCTATTTTGATGGTAGGGAACTGATCTTGTGGAAACTGCATATAGAGCTTCATTTCTTATAGAGATAAATCCTCTACAGAGAACCTTTCTCATATGTCCTCTAAAAACTTCACAGCTCCATATTTTCACAGTGGAAAGCACACCTGAGAAGGTGTGCTTTTCCAAGATATATATATAGATATATATATATAGCAAAAATATTTAAGATTGATCAATTTAGAAATAATCAGGTAATGAGTCTAGAAAAGGAACCTCATTTTAAAAATCACTCAGCTAACATGAAGAAAGCATGAGAAGAAAAGAGGAAAATACTTTCACCACTTCTAGCTTTAAAAAACAGGATAACAGCTAGAAATGGATATGAGAACAAGTCATCTCAGCCTTGTGCCACAGACTTAGAAGGAAACTAAATCAGATTCTAAAGCATATAAGATTATGTGTCTGACTAAATACCAATCAAGTGGAACCCCAAATAGCTTTCCCCTATCAGCTAGCATAGGTTAACAGGTACAGAAATAACTTTCCAAATCAGTAGGTGCAAGAGAAACACATTTGTTATTTCTGTTCTCATGTTGGTCTTTCTGTTACTAATGGCCAAAGAGATGCTTGCTTTGATAACCATTGCAGTTCCCTGAAGCCTGAAAGTCAGCTCAGCCTTTTACAGGGAGGGCTGAGCACACATTTCCACTACTAATTTTTGTTTGAGTCAGATCTGAATATCCACATGCACTGCAGGAAAAGAGTCAGTGTTTCTTTACGCAGGCACCGCTGCGGGAGGCAACGTAGTTCAGTGAATAGGGATCTATTTTCAGCCAGTGATTTTGTTTGTGACTTCAGGCAGGACACTTTACACCTCTCTGTCTCTGTTTCTATCTCTGCTCTCCCACCTGGTCTGCTCTGTTTAAATTCTAAGCCCTTCCAAGCCAGGACTATCTCTAACCAGGTATTTGTATCACACATAGCAAAATGCTTCATCCTTTTCACTTGGGCTTATGGATATTACAGTAATATCAATAATATTTATTTATTTATATTGTTGTCATAGAAAGAGAAGCGAGGACTCTACTATGCCAAGCATTGTACCTACACAGAAGAAAAAGAAAGTGCCTGTTAACTTTACTCTTCAAAAACCTGTGATACCAAATAATTTAGTTCCATAATACATGTTTTGGGGATTGTTTTTTATGTGACATCAAATGCTTTACTCTTTGAGAATGTGTGTGAATGTGAACACAGACATGTTTAATAGTTCGATATCAAAAATACAGTTTCTTTCTATTATCCCAAAGTCATGCAAAATATTCTATTCTTTCAGATACTCTTGTTTGTAAGCAGCAGTAGCCACAAAATGAGAGGTAAGAGCTTTTCTTAAGGGGCATGTAGTCAGTCACAGAGATTTAACTCGGGTAATTTCACAGAGCATTTTACAAAGGTCAGAATCACACAAACTTCAGTAGCAGGGTCTAAGGTCTATGAAGTGGAGGGTAAAAGCGGAATAGAGTGGGGGTATTTTTTACTTTCTTCTGATAGGGTTTTCATAACTTTGTCATCACAAGTATGTAGTAAGAAAGGAAAGACATGTAAATTCTTAAGAAATATACCAAATACTTTATATTTCTTACCTTTCTGAAATAACGTGGATTTTCAGACCAAATGCTTTGATCAACTTTCAGCCTTTAGCCAATCCTGAGTTTATAACTGGGTCCCCTCATTTTGCTCATGCAAAATTTTTAGCAATGTCCTTTCAGCACCAGTAAATGAGCTCCTCTACATTCAAATATCACTGTGGTAATACCAAGGCATCCATTTAGCCATAAAAATCCATTCTGAAAATGCAAAGTTCCATCTTTTTTTTTTTTACACTGTAGAATCTGAAGCAAATTCACCAGTTTCCCTGCATGTCAATAGAAATCTAAAGAAAGCAGCAATATTTTTTCCAATGAAATCCTGCCATATGCACCATTTCATTTTAAAACAGGAACTTTTGGTAGAAAAAGAAAAAAAAAAAGTCCTGATGGATTCACCGTATTGTTTGTTCTTCCTATACTACCATCTTTTCTTTCTAAGATATGCAAGCCACAGGCTTCCTCAGCTTGAGGGGACAGCAGAAGGAGGGAGGGCAGCACACCATTTGGCCCATTGTGCTTAATAATGTGCTTCTGATCCACCGAGCACAAAAAAAAAAAAAAAAAGTAAGTGGGTGAGTATGTTGAAAAATTAGGAGTCATTTGTACCTTTTGAGATACTTGATGTCACAACACTGTGTCTTATTCAGCAGTATAATAATGTACTGGCAGGCTAAGCCAGGCATGCTTGGTTTCTCAGAAGCAAGTCAGGTAAGGATTTCCATGCTCTTCTCTGCACTTGTACTTCGTGCAGTGTAAGCAAAGCCCTGATCCACTAGAGGCATGCCTGGCCTGTACAGACCACTGTAATATATCATTTTCAGTTCATTCTTTTTAATTACTTTTTTTTCTCCAGAAGATTTCTACAACTACAGGCAATCTTAATCCTAATAAAGTGAACATTTAATAAATATTACTCGTGCCATTCTTAAAGGCCCTGTTGAATTCTAATGTATAATGGCTTTATTTTAAGCTTTGGGATGTAGTTGATAAAGTGAACAGAGGTGATTCAGAGTAAGGGCAACACATTGCCACCTTTCTTACTCTAGAAAGACTCTCTTCTGCAGTGCTTAAAATGTAAGGAAAAGTCTAGTGATTGATTAGCTAGTTAAGTGATAAGGAGGTATATCAGGCAGGGATGCAGAAAAAGTATGGATGATAAGGACAATCAAGTATCCTTGATCTGAAAAAAATTACAGTTCTTTCTAATCATTTAAATTATATTTTTAAGTGAGAAAAATCTACTGCACAGTCTAATTTTCTACACACTTTTTTTTTTTTTTTTATTAAAGACAAAAGCTATGGGAATTGTGTCCATTTTTTCCATTGGTGCAATCTTTCCTTGAAAAGGAAATTACTGGATCATCAGACTTTCCTTTGTCCATATAACATTTATATTCTTTGATCTCTTACTGGCATATTGTAATACTGATAATTATCTGCTTCTCCTGTTTTTTATAATACCATGTGGCATTCTATTATGTTTTACATTATTAACAATATTATACATATAATACGATTCTGCCAAATCAGGTTGTGGAAGTTGTACAGTATCAGGTAGGCTATTAGGCTTCAAATTAATGATCTCTATAGGTCACAGGCACACTAAGGATACTCATAAAATATTTTCATTGTGATTTTCAGGACCTTGTACAATTATATTAATATTTCAGATATTTTATGCATTTTATGTTCAAAGGGGAGGGATCTTCATGATCAGATGACAACTCTCCATTTTCTCATTATTCAGCCTCCATTACCATAAAACCCTGTGTTGTGGTGATTCTGCTTTTACTTAAAGAGGGCTTACAACAAATTTCATTAATATGTCAGAAATTTTATTACTGAACTTGTTAGAGCAGTCGCTGCCAATTCATGAGCTCCTGTTATTGGGATGTCTTCAGAGCAAGTTTCAAAACCTTTTTCTCCCTTCACTTTTGTTATGGTAGGACCTGAAAGACTCATTAATCCTACTTTTTTTTTTGTTCCTTTTTTTGTTTTTTAGTCAGTTATTAACCTACAAGAAGTACTTCCTTCCTCACCCATGAAAGTTTGTGTAGTCTTTTGATAAAGGGCACTGTGATGAGGAGCTTTTTTGTGCACATTGAAATTTTGCATCCTCATCACTTTCCTCTCTTTGTTTTTTTGTCCTTCTCTGTAAGGAGAAACAGTCATTAATTTCTAGTACTTTTCTTTTTTGGAAAAATTTGCCTGCTATTGGAAGGTTTGTCAAGTGCTTTATACAAACTATGCAGTTTCCAGAAGATAGCCAATCACCAAAGAGTGAACTATTTCTGAGGACAAAGTCCAGATCCAATATAATCTAATCACTGATCATGCTTATCCTATGAAGGCAGATAAATGGCTTGGGTTATACTTTTCCCAGGGTTGTCAGTATTTTAATATAATTGCCAGATAACAGTGAAAGTGATATGAAGTTAGGGGCAGAAATAAAAGAGTGTTTTGAGGCTAAGTTTCTTGGAAATAAAAATAAAGCTCAAGTAGTCATTGTTTTTTTCTCATACAGTTGTGCACCAGGACAAGAGTCACACATACTGTTCCACAGCATGACTATCCTCTCTTCTGACCTTTAGCTTTGGTCAGATAGTGAAACCAACTGTTTGGGAACAAAGGCAAGTCTTCACTCTAACTGTACTTCTGTACACTTTCATGAGTACAAAAAAAAAGCAATTATCATTCACACGGTCAAAAAAGAAATGAAACTCAGTTAATGCAACAAAACAGGTATCAGTGAAGCAACTATGGGTAATCAGTATTAAGCAATGTGATTTAACTTTTTTGAGTTGGCTTTTCCCTTTCCTCGCCTCTGGCGGGCACAAAGAGTTCCAACTGAGCAGGGAGTCCAGATACATACCTCACTAAATACTGCTATACCTGTTGTTTCAGAGGATTGAAATACTTTTTTTATATAAAAAATAAGTGACATTCAGTTGATAACAGCTAGGAATTGGGGAGGGATTTAAGAGAGTAGCAGAAGTTGAGAGAGGAAGCAAGGAACTAATGAGAAGGTCAGAAGGCTGACATTTGTACCCTGCTTTTAAGCATCATTTTCCCCATTACCTGATTCAGCATAGAATTAAACTCTGTGGGATTTAAACAAGTTAGGCAAATATTTATGTGCCTTGCTGAGAAAGGACAGTTTGCTGAATGATGTTTTATTGAATCAATGTTCTGCTACGTCCAATGAAAATCTAACCACAGTCAACTATGAATGACAATCCTGTGCTTTGTTTATTTATTTATTTATTTCCAAAGGTCATGCATTTGTATCCTGAACATCTCTCATGTCCCATTTATTATACTATTTCAGGGTTGGTTAATCTTTACAATATTGAATTATGTAAGTTTCTAAAGCACAATTTCCCTGTTTCCTTTTTTTTCAGTAGAAAATTACTACATGTTTAAAAGGTTATGAAAATTAATTATATCCATATTTACTCACATCTGTGGTATTAGAAACTGCTCAAAAAATAAAAAAAAGAAAAATATCCAGATGTCTTCTACTTGTGTTGTAGAAACTTAACATTCAGTTTTAGGGATTTAAAATTTTACTTTTTTCCCCTGTAGTTAAAAAAAATACATATAGACAGATGCAGATACATATATATTTGAATTATGTCTGTAGGCCACAGTGATATAATCAAGTCCAAAATGCAAAAAGAAAATTTCCCATTATTTTGCTATAGCAGTGTCTAGAAACTGTAAATGAGACTGAGGCCTCCTTGTTCCTAAAGAAGTATCATAAAACATAGTAAGAATTACTGCATTCTCTGATGAGGTTCTTTCTTAAGCACCTATGTTTGGCTTTGTCATATCTTGGTTTAGAGATGAAAGCCTGAGCAACAAAACACTTGCCCAAGGCCAAATCAGTGTCAGATACGGTAAGTGCCAACAAGGTATACCTATCATGCTTTTGTACAACCAACTTCACTATACATACTCTCTTGCATTGCCACACTGCCTGAAGGCAGCACAGTCAAATCCAAATTAATTTTTTTC
>NW_008825614.1:6917941-6949401 GCF_000699105.1 Pygoscelis adeliae
GAAAAACTTTATGTAATTGTAAAGTAATTAGTTTTTAATTCAGTTCTTCCAATAGTAAAGATTGGTTTCTAGTCATGACTTAAGTCAAAGCTGAGAACAGAAAGTAGGATTTATTACCTCACCATTTGTGAAAACAAACTTGAATGCATACAGAAACCTAAACACTACATTTACCTACAAAGTAAGCCACCAATTTTCACTATAGCAGTACTAACCTTCAAAAGAAACTTTTTTTTTAAATCTAGGAATCAATTTCCTTAAAGGTTTTTATTTCATTCTCACTGGAATAAGTTAAGATTTAATACCAAATAATACCATTAAACCTCATCTTTTCCTTCCCTCCTGAATTTTAGGTCTTTTCCATAATCAGACGATCCTTTTGTTCTGATGGACTACAACATGTGCTCTATTTTTGTAAGGTATTTTATAATCTTTTGTCACTAGGCAATAAAATGTTTTACTTTATTTATCCTTAACAATAAACATGATTTTTCTGGTTTGTCTTCATACTCACATTGAGATTGATACAGGCTTTGCTAATTTATTGTGCATAGCATTATGGAACATAAAATTTGCAATTTAATACAAGTATTTGGTATAGATGCCATTAAGTTAGAAGAGAGTTGTAAATGTCTCCAGCATTTGTTAAGTTTTACGACTAATCCTCATTCTAAGTGGTCCCATTGGACAGAGGTGGTGGTTTTCTTCCATACATATCCTGGTTTTAGACCTAAACACCCCCTTTCTGATGAGAGCTATTTAAGAAGAATAAAATTTGCAGGAGTGCTTCATTGCCTTGGGCAATGCTTGCTTTGCAGTCACTGCAATCTACTGTAGGCAAACTCGGCCTAGCCCTGTAAATAACTAGCTCGTGCCCTGGTACCTCCATAGCCAAAGTGCCTCGGCTTCAGTGCCAGGTTGTGTCTCCTACCTGCCCAGCTGAGCCACCCTGTAGTGGTCAAGCCATGCAATGCTGCAGCTGCTTCCTAAGACAGCCCCTGGAAGAAGACAGCACAGCTATATAACCTCTACAAAAAATCACATCCTAAGCCCGTGTGTCCATGGCAGTCAGAGGCATGACACACTGAAACCAGTCTTATTCTAGGACAGTAGTATCCCAAGTTTTACATCAGATGGGCAATGTAGCAGCTTGAGAACCATATGCCTAGATATTTCCCTTATGATCTCACCAAATGCAGGTGATTTTCAACCTCTTGGTTAGTATTTGTCTAGTCCCATAATCATATATTCAGAGAAAACTCTGATCCAGGTGCTCAGGGTTCCTGGAGGGGCTGGTTGGACTCTCCAGTGTTGCATCTTCACTGTATCTATTATTCCACTTCCTGAAATGAAGATAAGCATGCCAAGGGCACCAAAGTAGGACTTTGGAGAATAGGTGCATAACCTGTGCCGGTGCCAAGTTCACAATTAATGCCACCTGCATATGCCACCACTTGGCTTCCAAGGAAAAAGGTGCTTGTGCCACAGCTACGCATACACTGCCTTCTGTCACCTTGGTCCACGAAATATCTGTTTTGTCTTGTTTGACAAAGTCACTTGGGCTTAAGTGCCCTCATGTTCCAGGCGTGCCTGGGAACAAGGGTCTGTGTTTCCACATTTTGAAAACACCACCTGCTGAAATGACAATTTCTATGATTCCTGTTTAAATTAACAGACTGGGACTTGCAGATCAGTGACAGTCTTTCTACCTTTCTATTGGAAAAAGGCTTTGGACGATATTGTGTTCAGCAAGATTATAGCCACTGTTTAGGGCAGCTTACAATTTTAGATAGACGGAAACTCAACTAGAGGCACCATCATTGCTGTCACCTTCATCAGATGTTAAGGCAGGTATCCAGAATCACAGTTTCAAGGTAAACTGGTGCCAGTAGTTCATGGTTCATCATAGAGCAAATTCTGTGGTTTCACTTAAGAAGGGAAAAGAAACACATATATGAGAAAGAGATCAGGGTACCCTAAACTGACACTGTTTTTAATGTTACTTCACTTATGCTGTCATAAAAATTCCTCATTTCTAAGTGCTACATATCTTCAACTCTCACTAATTTTAATGGAAAGAACAAGACACTGATCTCCATATATGAACACGAAAGATGATCAAATTGAACCGCCATCCTTGGCGATACTCAAATCTGTCTAAACATGGTCTTGGGCAACCTGTTGTAGGTGACTCTGCTTGAGCACGGGGTTGGACAAGGTGACTTCCAGAGTCCCTTCCAACCTCAACTATTCTGTGATTCTGTGAAGTCTAGGGATAATGCTGGATTTCAGAACCAAAACTAAATTTACTGGATTTCATGAGGAGTCTCTAAAATATAATGTTAGAAGACTTTCTTTATATACTCATCCTGTTAGTGAAGTGACTGATAGTGTTCACAGGAATATCTTTTTCCTTATTACATTACAGTTTGTAAAGATTGACCATACATGTCACTCTTTCACTACAGAATTCTGAGAGTCATATTCTTGTTTTAATCTCAACTTTACTTAGTCTTGGAAAACAGAATTTAGTCTTGGCAGAAAAAAAACCAATGAGGTATATGTATTTTCTGTTGAAGTGTGTGTTCTGTAGGATAACCACGGAGGGAATTTAATCTCTTGAAGTTTAACTTTCTAAAGCCTATTGTGAATACAACACGGATAAGAGACTTGTCATTTTATTAATGAAGAGTGACCAGTTGTCACCCCCACATGGGAAAAAAAAGATTGTGACACATTAGCAATGAAGGACCATGAGACAAACCAAATGTAAATACCGATGGTTTAAAGAGATAATTAAAGCTCTTGAGACTGCAATTATGACAAGGCAGCATGACAAGGCACATGTATGTCGACAGAATATATTTATATTGACAGAATCTGTCTGAGAAATCCTTTTTGTACAATATATCTGTCTGTCACATCTTTGGACTGCACATGCATTTATTGACTTTGTGTTAGTGTAGATCTTGAAATTTGTCCCTTTGCCTTATTAGTCAATGACACTTGGTTAAATATATCATGTTTTCAAACACCAGGCTTCCTGAAGCTATTTTTCCAAAAGTTTGAATTCAATGTGTACATTACTAAGTGATATTTCCATTACATTACATACATTATACATATTATGTTACTGTCACTCACAAATCCCTAGTTAATATGAGTGAATATGTATGCACAGTATGGATATTTGGACACTGTATGTCCTAAGAATACAGGGGACTGTCAAAATCAGATCTGATCTTTGGACATGTGATTAATTTTCTAAGGAACTTACAAATACACAAGTTAAAATTAAATTTAAAGTCATTCTAGCTTAGAAACTTAGCACTTACACCTTTCCTCTCCTTGGCAGGGCAGACGGGACTTCTTTCTCTGGTTCAAGCCTCCTGACTCACCCCAGCAAAAAGGGACTCTAGCCACAATAGAAGCAGAATAGTGTGGCACAGAGGAAGGGCACATCTCTCCACTACAAGGTCAGAGGCAGTGGCATCTGACTGCTGTTTGAGGACATCTGTTAGAGACAGACAGAAAGAACCTGAAAAACAAAACTACTCTCATCAAGTTCTTCTTCTTTGCTTTTGGTAGCCAAGTAGATTCTGATCATATTTTCTTATGGGGAAAAAAAAAAAGCATGTCAATGCATACTGACACATGAAAAGGACTATATCAGCAAAATTAATTTGTATATACATAGAAAGAAAGATAATATTCAGCATTTGTATGCAGAGGTTTATTCATTTACATTTTGCATATTAAAGAAACAAGGACAAAGTATTGCCAAAGTGGGATGCTCAGTAAATAAATGCTTCAAATTGGTCAATAACATTCTTCAGGTAATAAACACATAAATGGATTAGAAATAGTTTCAACAATTTCTTTAGCTGGAAGCCACTACTCTTTTTTGATTAATTTTATTACTTTTAACATCTGATTTCATTACACCAACAAGAAACACACACCCTGTTTTATTCACCAAAACAAAACAAGAAAAACCCTACCTTCCATTAAGACTCTGGCATTCCAATCCTTTAAAAAAAAATCTAATTAGATCTATAACTGAGTTTATACTGAGTTTGACTCAACTTTATAACTCAGTTGCCAAGAAGAACAGACAAAGAATGTCTCCTTATTGGAGATGAGCTTAAGCATTTCCTTCTATACAATTTATAATCTCCAGAAATCAGATGGCTGAATTAAGAAGAAAATCATCTTTCATTTAATGAGTAATGCACTTTGAACACTTGTGGTTTGATAAAAGAGAGCTAAAAATGTGACTTACTGTTTCAGAACAAAACAGCAGACAGAAGGTCCAAACATAAGTTATTTTTTCTTTGTTTTAAAGAAATCTTCCTCGTTTCAGGTGGCCTGGCTTATTGATTTTGAAAGGTCAGTGGTAGAATCAGAGAGATTTTATGATAAATGTGAAGGTCTGCTACAAATGACTAATTTCCCACCATTCATGATTGTATTATAGCTCCTGGTTTACTGACATTTGGGAGGCCATTTTGGGAAGAATCTTCTACTGTTTCTTATTGAGTTATGGTTGTAGAAATCCTCTGCCTAACATCACTGTTCACTACTCTCACAAGATGCTGAGAAAGGATTAAAACAGGGATTTTTTTTTAAAAGACAGAAGTTACAAATTTAATCCTGCTCATAACGGTGCAAGTAATCAACCTTTCTGAGAGCGACATGAACTTGGAGGAGGGAAGAGTTTCTCTTGGCTCTTCAAAATTCATGGCCAAAATCACAATTCCTAAAAATATTTCTCTTCTGAATGTATAACCAGAGAGTAGGAAAAGGGGAACATGAGAAGAACAAGAAAGAGAACCCTGGCAAATGCATGAATACACAAATGCAGGGAAACACCGGGAAATTGTGGTAGATGTAGACAGGGGAACGGAAGGGAGGTCCAAGCAGCAGCATGAACCTGGAGGACAGAAGGTAGAGGGAAAACTAAGGCACGCTACCCAGCTGCTTTGCATTGCTCTGCCAATGCAAAGCATCTATAAATGCAGCTTAACTGGCCAATTCACTCTGGCTCCCTCACAGTGCTCCAGATTGACATAAGGCTGCTAAGGTACATGTTCAAATAAGTCCATAAATAATTAAATGATTAACACAAAGAAAACCTAAGTTTGATGCTTCTTTTTCAACTCACTGTGAGATAGCACAGGGCAAAATTTTCTTAAAGTTTCCTGTGGAGACATCATCCATAGGAAAAAAAAGTACTAAAAAATAAACAAAACCCTGAGCTCTGTCCTGTAGTGATACAAATAGAGAACAATCAATATTTTAAAAAAAATCATTACATTGTGATGACAAGCATATTCTGTGAAGCCCAGAAGTGCAGGTGAGGGGATGGATTACTGGTTTCCTAGAACACAACATTGGAGAGAAAATAAAGAAAAAATAATCTGACTTTTATTCTTTTTTCTTCAGCTGTCAACCCAGAAACTTGTCCTGACATCTGAGAGGCATGGTTCTTACTAAATCCTGCATCTTTGCTCGAAGTTCATATACTGTTTGAAAAAGCCTCTTTCCTCATTGAAACATAGATAGTAATTTCCCCATTGAAAAGTGCTCTGAGGTGCAGTTTGTACCCACTACTAGAATTTAATAATTCTGGAGACACTACATAAAACCTCCTCCAGTGCTCCTCCTCCTCACATTTGAAGTTCTAGGAAAAACAAAATAGTACAGTCTTATTCATCACTCAGAATTGAAGAACTAGTTTTGCTAAATGCAATAGTCAGATCTGTTGTAGCAAAGATGCCTTTCTAAAATCACTTTTCCGAGGAGAACTATGTAATTTTAAATCTCTATTTACTGTTACCATTTGCTACAGCAGTCCCCCACTGCCAGATTGGGCAAGTCTAAGTCACATGTGAAAGCTTTTAAGAATGAACTGCAGTGAACCTGAATGGGCCCTTGTTAAACTGCACACTTGTTTGCCACATTGTTTTGCCTTACCCTCGTCTGCTGAGCTAGTGCTCCATGAGTCCGGAGATCTCCTTCATGCAAACAACAGGGAAATCACAGTTGGGGGGGGGGGCGGGGAAGATATATGTCTATAAAAAAGGATGGCTTGCAAATTAAAGATGTCCTAATCCCTGTCTTCAGGCATGGAAGTCAGCAGCAAGCACTGCCTGGTGGCAAGGCGCGATGCCCATTATCCTTGCTCAAAGAAACAGAGACTCCCGCAACTTTCCAGTGGCAGCTCTCCACCTCCAGCTTTCCATCCACAGCAGAGTTACCAATAGCAGAGAGACTCTGCCTGCTAAAATGATTGCAATCACTAACTCAACTCGCTAACATTAAACATCTCACTAGCAATCAGGTACGGTGAGCTGAAGCCTTCAAAGAGAACTACTAAAATGCTTTTCTAGATTCATTGGTTCCTCTTCATTCAGGAGCATAGGCCTAAAACCAGATAACTACTTGAGGTTAAAATAAAAATTTTAGCTATCGAGCAGTACCTTTAACTATGTTGGTACTGGGACTTGACTATAATTTCTTTTGTGAATTTGCCAGTTCTCCATTTTGTTTGGATTGCTATAGGCTCCAAATGGAATATTATCTGGTATTATCAGCTGTAGAAACTTGCAGCTTTTCAGGGCATTGCACTGTAGGGAATCAGGAAGAGAAGATTTAAGGAAGAACTTACAAAAACCCTCTCCTGTATCAATGAATTCATTTCCAATATAGACATGATTTTCCTTAAACACTTTATGTTCACAATTTGTAGTTCTTTGGGTGATCTGACATAAGTAAAATCTTATGCTAGACAACACATTTGAAAAATCTGTTCTGCAATTCTCTTTAAAGATTTTATCTAATCATAAAATACTTTTATTTTAAAAATACAATTTTTTTTTCCAAAAAGTATTATTTTTTCAGAAATATTTTACTTCTTGACAAAAGAAAGAATTCTGAAACTTTTTTTATAAATGAAGAAGGGTTAAACACCTTTGTTTATTTTTAATGCCGTTTCTTGTCAAAGATAAATCCTCATGGACAGTTCTCAAGTCTTCCTGCTATCTAAAAACTCTAAGTAATCCATTGGAATGGTTGATATCTGCCTACCTCAGGTGAACTTCAGATCTGAAATTCCAGTTTAAGTCAGAAGCTGCCCTTTACTTCCACTCACAATTATGCACTGTATCTGGTTAAAGTCTAAAAATGCGGAAATAAAGCTTAACAGTTTGTATTTAGTATTCTACATTGATATGTTTTTTCCTTCTCCCTCACTTCTATTGCAAATGTTTTTCTAATCTTAAAAGCAGCCAACATTTTTGCAGACTCGGACAGATATCTGAAAATCTAGGACTATTTTTTCTGCCACATGCCTCTTTACCATGGTTCTAGTATTGGCATTATAATTGTTTATTTGTATAGAAAGAGATTTTTGAAATATCGGACAGTATATTATGTAAATATAATATGAACCAAAACACTTGCATAAAACGAATATGTGCAATAGATCTCTGTTTTGAAAAGTATCATTGGAAATGATTGGAAGTAGCATCAGATGTTTTCAGAGCTCTCTCACAACATCTGTCCCTGGAAACATTTACACTACAATCTGGAAAACACAAAGCACAGATTGGGTCAACAGGAGACAATCTGGATGAACAACATGTTTGTTTTTATTGTTTGACTGGTCTTTTGCAAAGGTGCTTGTGCGATATCTCCATGCGTTCAAATAAACTGAAAATATAGCTAGAGTATACATAGCCGGATCACTAGATCCAGTTCCAAGAAAAACATTTTAGAAGGTTCAACAGGCCTTCTAAGACAGGAACAAATTTCAGTGTTTACCACTTGCTTCTATCCAGTGCGAAGAAGTGCTTCTCAGGGGTGCTAATGTTTTAACTATAAATATGCTATAAATCTAACCAATGCTTTCTTATGTCTGAAGTTGCTCTCGGTCCTTGCATGCATGAGCAAGATTTGAGGGGAATCTGAATACTGAATATCATGGATTTTATGCTGTTCTTTTAAAAGAAACTCATTATCTTTACAACCAATAAGGTACAAAAGGGGTTGATATGCTCAACATATTGTGGCCAAGATGAAAATTAGCATTTCAAATGGCTGGAGCTATTGTACTCTTAAGTATGCCTGTTTAACCCATCATTCAAGCAAGGAAAATAAAACAGATGAAGGGCTTCAGCAATTTTTTCATTGGAGTCGATTCCAAAGATGGTGTCTGCTGTAACTAAGATCTGGATGTCCCTTTAGCCAGTGTAGTAACCATGCTTTGGGAAGCCACAATGCCATCCTCGGCTGTGGATGAGAGATAAGGACGCTGACTAATAAGAACAGTTCTAGGACAAGCACAAATGAGATTACTTTAAGAAGACCCTAGGTGTGCCAAAACCTAGGCTGACTTTTTTGTCTTGAGCTGTCACAGCTGGGAAGGCTTAAGCATGTGTATCACATAGTTTTAAAAGGAGGTTGCAGAACAAGATTTTCAAGGACAAAGTGTCAGTGAAATGACACAAGGGTTGGACTTGCAGAAAGAGCCCAAAGAACTAAACCTATTAAAAAACTGGCACATTACAAATTTGCACTCTGTTCAGCAATTTGGCAGAATCCATTTATAACAGATTTCATGTTGGGGATCGAGTCCAAAAACGACTCCTCCCCTAATTATGAACTGAATCCCCCTACCCGTTTTGCTTTTTTATGCAAAAATAAATGTAATAAAACAACATGAAATAAAATAAAAACTCTTTGTTTTGACTTGCAAAGGTACACGAAGGAAAATGAAGGGCAGGGATGTGAGTCGCCCCATCAGGATATGTTACCAACTGGAAAAATTGGAGAGAAGCAGGAACGTGGGATTTGAGGCACCAAGCTAGTGGAATCTGAGTATGTCATAAAGGTTAAGCGCAGTCTCTGAAGGGGAGCCAGGCATCCCAGGCAAGAGTAGTCCCGCTGGTTGATGGCCAGCTAGCATTGGCATTGGTGCTGTGGCAGATGCTCATTTAAACTTCCACCCTAAAACTTGCTGGAAGAAAAGTTACAGCAGTAGGTGGGGGAAGATGGGAAGACTGAAATGGGAAAAAATAGTAGACTGGAGACTGAAATAAACTGGCTACCGTACAAATGCATTTGAATTGTCAATGTGTAGCTAATGGTTCTTGGTCCCAACTGTCCCTTTGGCTGCCATCATTTTTATCTTTGGGTCATTATAGCATAATACATCTGACAGTTACCAACTTTCCCTGTAGTTCTTTCATAGCAAATTGAATTACAGTTTTGCAACTATGGTCATACTTTAACTGCATTGTTATTCTATTACACTGGAAACTGGAAAAAAGGGTGCACTTCCTGACACTTCATCATGAAAAAAGTTTACCTGGAAAAGGTCTATCCAAAGTCCACTTATGAAACTGACTTTGTATGTCGGAAGGTTCTTGATTGCCATGCCAAAAGTGAATTTGATTTTGCATATACCTGTGTCATTATAGTTTAGTGTGAGATTTGAAACTAAGTGCACTGACTTTGGAGGGTTCCTTAATGCAGATAAATTGCAGCAGCGGCTTAGGCTGAGCTGCAAAAATGTGACCCAAATGATCAGCACAATTTTCAAGAGAGTCTATGCAAAGTGGGAACGCTAGTTCAGGACTTTTCAGGCATTTTCCATTGAAATTTCCTGCCTGAATTTTCCCACATGAAATTATGTTTTGACTTACATGACACTTTTTCCCCCAAAAGTATGTTCTTTATATTTATTTCATTTTGTCATTTACTTCATATTGAATGCCAGATGTGGAGCCTGAAATCTAGCAAGAAAAGGGAATGTGAGGCATTATAACTAGGAATCCTTGGGGTACCAACATATCATTCTCATATTGAAAGATATATTGGAATATATGTAATTATGCAGAATATACAACCATACTACTATCATATAGTGATATTAGATCATAGATACTAGTTGTAAAACATTACATATGAATAAGTATGCATATTGATAAACATATATAAATAAAATAAAAATGTATCCCAAAAGAAATTTTCTCTACTTACTATTCAAACGGGACTCCATTTGTTACATTTTCAAGAGGCATTTATTTGTGTTGGCCTTTTCTAAGATCTAATGTACAACATGGCAACACATTCTTTTTATTGAATTGGAAACTACTACTGCATGTGGTAGCCTATTACTAACCTCTCCAATTTTTTTTGTTAGTTTGGACACAGTAGCAGTTTACAGAGTTCCTACCTTCCCGTTCATTTTCATGTGATACCAATAGAAATATCTGAGGCCTGAATTGTAGGTTTGAACAACCACACTACATGTACAAGTTTTCTATTTACTCCAGACCATTTCAGTGATCCAGTTAACTGTGAAGCATTACAAATATTTGTGCCAGGAAAACTAAATGGGAAGTGAAGGTCTAGAAAGAGATGTGGGAGAGCTGTAGGAAGAAGAGGAGCAAGATGTGCTGACATCAGCAGTGATTGCTGCGGAGGAAAAGGCAGATGGAGACTATGTTGGGCCTCTTGTCCTCGCAGTGAGGCTGCAGGCAGAAAAACTCTGATACTTCTTAGCTGTTTTAGGAAGCCTGCAATGGTACATAGGTGAGTTAATCAAAATTATCTCCAGTCCCATCAGTGCAATGCTAGTTCCCTGCTATTATGATGCCAACTAACTATGGCTGTTTTTCACTATTGATCATTTTAGTCTGAAATTCCCAGCTACTTTGGAGCGCACGCTGCTGAGTTTAGGTAAGGTATTCACCATCATTCCCACTGCTCTATGTGACCTTGGCTTAACTAATCTGGTTAGTTTACAGGGTCAAACATCTTAGCAGAATGAAAGCTTTGTGATAGTTTCATAATGCAAATGAAAAAGCTGTTGATTTCTGAAGCCAAGAGCTAACAAGTGCTACTAGGGACTGAGTCAGGTTTGTTGTAATCTTTACTTTGAAGATACACTGGAGTTTTCAAAGGTTAATGAACCACTTGTGGTAGAGCTTTCCTTCAGACTTTAACTCTGTTTTATTCTTGATAGAACCATTAACTTCTACACTAACCTTTCTACTTGTTACTATTACACACATTCTGCCCACTAAAGCTTTCTATTGATTTTTGCCAGTGAGCTTTTATAAAATGTAGGTTTAAATACATGGGGTTTGTGATTCTGTTAGCATTAGGTAGTATACAGACAGACAATGATTAATTTGTAGGTTTTAATTTATTTTAGATATATTTTACAATCACTTTGGCAATACCATTGTCCTTAGGTTTTGTTTCTTGAATCATTTGCTCTAATTATTCCAGATATCTTTTTAATTGCCATAGTTTCCAGTTAAGAAAGTAAAATTTACAAGATATGATGAAGAGTGTTAACAAAATACATAGAGATACTGGAAATTCTTCCAGTCCTTCTAAATTTAGGATCTGGCCTATGAAGAATGTTGCCATTGGGGCAGAGGACCAACAATTCTTGCCATCTGGAATCTAGCCATGCATTAGAAAATCCTATATTCTCCTTTTAACATTTTAATCTCCTACCTCTTCACTTTGTTTATGAGGTTTACATATCAAGATTCCAAAGACTCGTAAATTTTTTCTTTGGTAACACCACCTGTGGTGAATGAATTAGAAAAAACTTTAGGACCAATCCTAATTTTTAGGGTTTTTCAAATTATTATTATTTTATTGTATTTTTCCCTTTTTATTTTCAAGATTTTTAAATATAATCTGTATAGCTGGTCATCCTCCTCTATTTCCTTCCATCAATGGCTTATTTCTATTTCATCTCTACTTGAAACAGCGAAGCACTACAGCCATAAATATTTGGTGAATAAAGTGTTGGTTTTGTCCAACATTTTGAGTCAAAGATGACTTTTCTGGTATTGCTGTATTTCTGGTTGTATTTTCCAAATAGAAAATCATGTGCTAATCAGTGCCAATTTGTCATTCAAGCAAACAGAAAATTTTCCTCTGCTAGAAAAATAAATTAAGGGATAAAATGTTTCTGGGATTTTTTGATGACTATTTTTTTAACCTCACCGTAGGCAGCTGGTGAAAGCAGACTGCAGGTAAAGTATATTAGGCTGGTTGGAACTCTTGTGCTTTGCAAGATTACTTGTAGTTGTTCTCCATGGGGATTTTACATCAAGGCAGCTATTTCAACACCATTGTTTTTACAATGGATGACAATAAAAGCTTGGATGTTTCCTTGTTTGATTAGGAAAAAAACTCATATACCCAGTTCTGGGACCTGAGCATGTTACTACAATGAAGATGCTTGGCAATTACTTTCCATTTTAAAAATTATTAATGAAAGAATTCTTTGCATTAGGGGTCAAATTGCTATCTGTGTATTCAGGCTTGGCTCCCTTGAATTGATTGCTCTATACATTTCAGAAATCATTGTAGCTTTGAACAAGAATTATTTTCAATAAGACATTATTCATGTCTGTCCAAGAATTAGGCTTTGAGAGATTTGTACTAATATTTTCTATTATGTTGGTCAACAGGGTGGCATTCTGTAAGTTTCATTTTGATATTCAGATTCAAATATTCACAACAAAAATATGAATGTCTCATGATTGCAGCTGTGCAAATAGCAAGCGATTACACCAACTTTGAAGTTGGATTCTGTTCTTACTCTTTTCATTATTCATTTCCCTGTGAACAGTAATGGCAGAAATTTGGGGAACTTGCTTAAATTGATAGATAATAATGCATATTCACATCTGAACTATTTACTATGGTAAATAGCCCCTATGCAACAGTATATGTATGAAAATAGTTCTAAAGTCTCGGGACAGATGCCTGCAACTAATATGCATTTAATAATTTGAAATGGGCAAATGGGTAGCATTACATCAGTGCACTTTTAGTCTGCTTAATGCAGCCATAGCTACATTCAGCACAGAAACAGTAACTATACAAGGATCTCACTGAATTCTTCAGAAGAAGTGTTGCATGCATTATTCTGTGGTATCAATGTACCAAGAGAAAATTAAATGTAAACATTTGCTGTAAGCAGCAAAAAAGTCTAGCATTCAGCAATTTAGGTCATGATCCCACAGTCAGAAGGAAATAAGAAGTTTTAAAAAATTTGGTGTTTGTGAGCATTGCCAGAATGTGAGAGCGGCTGGATAATTGAGGGGGGGGGGAAAGGTTAATGTATCTTAATTAAATTACCTGAGCCTTACGTATCTGTTTCTAAAAAAAAGTCTCAGCATTTTTTTCATTCAGTCATTCTATAATAGTAATTGCATCACATCAAGGATTAAATATATGGGAAGACAATGACCTTATTGGCTTGAAAAGTAAATTCAGAAATAATACTTTAAGTGTGTAATGGCAGTCCAGAGGCAAGAATTTGTCAATAGATAATATTTGCTGGGTAATTTTGAGTAGGAAACACAATCTTAGAATTTATGTAATTTACAAGTAGGCTATGAGCAAAGAAGAGTTAAATCTGTTGAATTAATGTATTAACAACACAAATAGTTCTGCCTTCCCTAAACCAGTCTAAGTTAGCTCAAAAATAAGACCACATTTACTTAAAGGTTTATGAACCATAGTGTAACTTTTCAGCAAATTAGAGCAGAGTCTGAAGCAAAGCACAAAACCACAAGACCTTAATATGGTATAGTACTTCACAGTGAACATTTCATGCAGCTGTATAAATAAAACCACCATCATAGTGAAGACAGTGATTGATGATTCAGTGAAGCATGTTTCCAAGAACTAAGACAACTCCATACTGCTAAAATGGAAACCAATTTAACACGAACTAGTGAGTTAGGAAGTGATGGTTTGCTTAAAAAAAACCCAAACAACAACCTTCCCTTCTTTGTAAACACTGAAGCAATATAAAATGGAATGTCACAAGTAAAGGTCTGAAAGCACAAATTTCAACTGCAGTTCAGGAATAGATAAGGCCAAAATATGATTCTAAACTAAGCAATTTTCTCAGTGCAGAAAACCACTATTTTCTATGTAAAAATAATTGGGTTTAACTTAGAAAATAAAATATATATATTACATATATATACACACACATAAACATACATAAATTTGTATTTTAATATGATGCCACTCATTATTCATTATACACAGAACAACATTTGAGCATCCCTCTAACTGTTCTTCTCTGTGTATCTGATTGTACCTTCCAAGCCCTTTAGCATTAATGATCCTCTTCCAAAGAAAAGGCATCATCATATACCATGTAAAATGTAGTCCCATGAACATGGATAGAGGAACATAACACTTAAAAAATTGGGGTACAATGAATCAGAACTACAGTTCTTCTAGAGACCGTATGGAACTAATTAGATTATATCCTTTTCAGCTGAAATATTTTGGTTTCCCAAATTTTGCCCCCAAATAAATAGGGAAATTTATTCCCTATTTATTCCCTATTCCTTATTTATTCCCTATTTTGTTTCTAGCTCAATTTGTCAAGTTTTTTGAGGTGACATTTTTATATTTAACTGTTTAAAACACAGGGTCATTGCAAAAGTCAGAGGTGACAGCATCAGTGTTTCACTACTACCACTCCAGTTCCTTTTAAGAAATTTGATGCAGGTTGTGAAGTCATATGAAGGATGGCTTTTTGCAGGAATATTGAGTAAAGGCCATTCTTGCTTTTAAAAATGTATGGGGGAAATTATGAATATAAATACAGGTTGCCAATTTTTCAGGGAAGGATTTAGAATGGTAATGTGGATAAAAATGTTTCCTTTGAGCCTACTTTGAATTACAGAGAAGAATTTTTAATACAGTTCATTCTTCTTAAGTCCCGCAAACCCAAACACAACCATGAGGTTCTAATATATACTGAGGTCTAAAAGCAAAAAAAAAAAAAAAAAAAAAAAAAAAGAAAAAGGGCAAAAAGAAAACGTGAAACGACCTATATATTTATAACAGAAGATGAAAGAATTGGAAAATCTTAAGATACATGAGAGTTAACATGGATAGGTAAATTATTTCTGTGCTATTACACTAAACAAAGCACTATAGCAAAAGCATTATTTTAAATGGATCCATTAAAAAAATTTTTAACCTATCTACAATTTACAATTTACATATTCTAACCTAGAATTTCAGTGTCACTTAAGTTACTAAATATCTTATCCGTTTTACATTTTAAATTTAGATTCCTAAATCACTAAAAAAACTGTTTGATTTCATACTAATAACAAAATGCTGAACACAGTTTCCAATTCATTCAGTATGACGGAATGCCAGGCTCCAACACACAGTCCCAAATGCATTGGTCAGAAAAATGTAAATCTGCCACTCACGCTCCAGCCTCCGCGCTGCAACATGCATTACTGCTCTTACTACATGGGCTTTAATGTCACTGTTTCTTTAGCTTGCCTTTTGCCAAAAGATTTAATTTCCATGCAAAAACCCTGAACTGCACATCTCAAGAATGTACACCGTCAGCATTGCAGTAGCATGAACTTTCACTAATCCGAATGGTAAAACAGTCCCAGTGTGTTCAGATTAGAAAGACTCTACCCTGTAGTGGTTTGTATAAAATGATCATGCAGGTCGCAGCCCAATCCCCCAAAGACAAGTGTTGATATCATAAAAATCACCATGCTCAGTAACTGGCACCAGTGGTGACAGACTTGGCAGAAAGGCCAAAGATTCAATTGACCTAAAGACTAAACAATGCTTTTTTTTTCCAGTGGAAATGCTCCCTTTAGATCAGAGCTGAGATACAATTAACATGGCAACGGTTCTCCATGAAACAAAGCCATTCTTTATAAAAATATCCTTAAAAAAAGAAAAGCAGCAAAAACTGGCTTAAGACATGAATTTGAATACGAAAAGGTCAGGTTCTTTTCCAGGAGGTAAAGTCTGTCTTTATTCATCCCATTCATTATTCAAAGAAATACACAAACACACACAGACATATGTGCACATGTTTAAATACAAACTAATTGAAAACTAGCAAAGATCATTCTAGACCCAAATTATAATTGTATATATGATTTCCATTTAAATATAAACAAAGCATCTGAGATTAGAATATGTGCCTGGTAAAGAAGATATTGACTGGATGTTGGTGCATGCAAGACAAATTCAGTTCTCAGCCATACCACCTTAACTCTGGAGAAACCCCACAGATGTCAGTGAAATGGTATTGGATTTGTAACGGAGCGAGAACAGAATATTGCCCAGCATATCTTTTTTTATATATTGTATTTTAAGCAAAATATATAGAAGAAATCTTCCTTTGCTCCCCTGTTATCAATCAATGACCATTGCTCTGTTAATGTATTACAATAAAATATCTCAATGGTGCATTGAGCTGGTTGACTGTAATATATCAGCAGATCAATGGTTTGCAAAAAGAAAATGGTCAAATGCAAGACAACCTTCTCCCATTAGATAATTTTCAAAGATTTCACACACTGAATTCATAATGGCTTAGAAGCAGCAAGTCAACAGTGTTAACTGACTAACTGGAGATCTCACAGGGCTTTTCAAAGTGTTACCCTCCTTCTTGTTCCCCCATTATTAAAACCAAAGATAAATTATACATTAATAATTTAAGGATGCTTTTCTCCAGATCTGGATACTGCAGCTTGGGCTTATCTCTGATGTTAAGAAACTCCTACACACTGAAAAACCAGAAGAAAAAGTAGCAACACAGAGAAATGGAAACCTGCAGCCCACATCCTCAGTGTGGGAAGTTTTCAGCCCTTTTGTAAATCCTGCACAACACCCATGCACCCGCCAAGTCAGGCTCACACAGCCGGTCCTGCAACTGCTGCCCCTGTACCCAGCACCCCAGGCCATCTCCCCCACTGGTCTCCTGAGACCCTGTTTGCAAGCCTTGACAGTGCCATTTTATAGTCAGTTCTCAAAGCTTCTAACACCCATTGTGTACGTCTTAAAGGCAGAAGGAATTCTTTGAAAGATGGTGTTTATAGCACTGGGGTGAGAGTCAATGGAAAGGCGATATTGCGTACACTCGAGAAAAACTAAACCAAACGTAGATGGACTTTGGCAGTCTCCTCTGTCGGCTATGTGTTTTTAATGCCTGTGAATACAGTTATCCGTGTGAAGTCATTAGAAATTCTGTTTATGCCAGGAAACTAATGCAACAAACTACAACTCTTTTCTATTGTATTTTTTTTCACCACTCAATAATGTCGGGACTGCAGAACTCAAATTTTTGGGCTACTTTCAGGATTCATTCATTTCCAGAAGAATCCTCTGTCACCACTGCAATGTCACCCTTATGGGAGCCACATCACTGCAGCATCAGTTCTTTCTGAATACATTTTCCTTTGTCTAAGAACTATTTCAGGTATTTAATCGTACTTATACATGGAACCGATGGTATTTACAGAGCGGACATGTGCATATTTCTTTGCATGCAAGCAGACATCTGAACATGCAAAGCAAGAAGCTATGCTTCTAGATGTGCGATTTCTTCCTCCCAAACAAATTTATATCCTTCTTGTGGGTGAAACTGTTTACATGAAAAAAAAACACCTGTTCAAATTTAAAAGCCAGAGCTAAAAGCTTTGCTCTGCATGCAGTTCTGCTGCAAAGAAATTTTTGTTCATACATCCCACTTTTTCATTGACATCATATATTCTGTAATGGTGCATAATTAAACATTGACAAATCTAAATCAATAAACATCTTCATTGGTTGGGGTGGTATCAGCACTTATAAGTGCTGCCTATAGAGAAACTCTGGGGTCTCAAAGATCAGATTATATATTTCAAGATATTGACATTTCTGATTTGTTCTGATCTGGGAATACAATAAAGAGAACCTCTCTGTTTTGCTTTGTTTTTTTCCTCATTGAGAAAGGAGAAGAATAAATTAAAAAAGAAGTTTAAGCAACATAAACAGTTACATTAGTTCAGTGCAGTCTTCACAAGTAATACACATTTTTAGAATAAGATCTCCACATAACAGAAGTACGAGGTGATGACTTCTCTGCAGATCCAGATTAGTGTCAAAGACCTAACAAGAGCAAGTGGAGAGGGGGGCTTTGCTGTATGCTGTGACTCACCAGATGGAGCTATTCCAGACAGCTGTATTTACCTGGCAGTAAATGTAGAGTGCCTGAAGAAATGCTTCTTGTCAGATACAGTGCCTTCTTTTAAGCAAATTGAATCTATCACCAATAAAGTTTGTTCTCCATATTCAAACTTGCCCCTGAAGCACACAAGCAAACAATAATCCCTAGTGCCAAAGTATTACAGACTTCATTTAATTACTCAAAGCTCAACAAAGATATTTTAATTGAGGGGTTTTTTTTTCCTTTTTTTTTCTTCTAATGGTTACATATGCAACAACAACAACAAAAACAAAACCCAAGCAATACATGTGTAGAAAATTATCGTTCTCTGCAATATGGTATTTCTGTTTCTGCTCAAAACTGGAAATTGCAAAACATACGGCAAAACTAAGTATAACAAACAGAAAAAAAATTCCCATTACTCAAAACAGGTAACACCCTAGAAAACATCAAAGACCTGAGATGATATAAATGAGCACAGGTGTACTATAAGGTCAGAAAAATTGGAAGTTAAAATTGTCCATGCATTTTTAAATCAGTCTCTCCCATTTGTTTGCTTTAGGATATGCTCTATTATTATCACTAACTATAATAGTAGAATTTAATAATAGAATATTAATAATTTGCATTTTTCAGTACTAAGTAATCTCAAAGGACTTTCCAAATAATTAATTCATCCTTACATCATAGTTGTAAGTAGAAAGGAAACACTGTCTTGTCATTCCACATGGAAAAAAGAAACAGAGATAAAGTTCACATAGAAAGTTAATGCCAGAGCTGGAACTAGTTCCTAGTTCTCAAATTCTGCTTACTAAAACTCAAACTACAGGCTGTACTGAATTAGTGCAATATAAAATATGGTGACAGTCTTAGAATTACATGTGTTGGATCTTGTATGATCCAAAAGAAGTGCATGAAAGGAATTTATAATACCCTGCTTGTCATACAATACAGCGTATCTCACAAGAGTGCTAAGAAAAATTGTATGTTATTACCATTCAGTATTTGACAAATAGTATAAGATTCCGTAATGACTCCTGAAGGCTTCAAATCTTTAGTCACATCAAAGTCAAAGAGAAGTAAGGATGTCCTCAAAGTCATATATAGTCTTAAATAACTTGTGGACTACCAGAAAATTACTGGGTTGCCTCAAGCAATTAAGTATAGCTTGTTAACATTTTAACGACGCATAAGGTCCCAAGCAAGTGATTACGCCCCATGGACAGCAAATGAAACATTAACCATGACAATTCTGGACTTCTATGATTCTGTGATTCTAAAAGCTTAAACTTCTAATTCCAATTGTCTCCTAATATTTAAATGAGGGCCTTGAATATGTAAGATTTTAGTATTATTTTTTTTTAAAGGCAAAATACCTACAAAAGGACCAGGGGTATCCTACAAAGGAATATTTTAGCTACACAAGGTAAAAGCTTCTATTATTTGAGGGACATGAGGGATGAGACAAGTTACCTAGACCAGCAGCTGTGCAAAGCACACAGTGAACAATGCAAGACATGGAGTGAGTGGGGCAGGATGCATCCCCCCCAGCTCACAAGGGCACTGTGCACTTCCACAGAGATCCACAACATGTCAGCACAAGGGGAAACATTACTGTGTCACAAGGACACTCATCAACACCACAGAGGCGCAATGGCATTTGCTGTAACGTGATGCTGTGCCAAAAACATTAACACCTTTTACTGTGATGTTTCCACTCAAGGTAGTGACTTGTTCATGTCAGAGTGTGCCCTACTGGACAAGCTATGAGAACTGGTAGCTCTGAAGGTGTCTCCTTCACCTCACAGTCACCTCTACCTGCAGGTTTAAAAACAAAAAGAAAACAACAAAAAGAAAAACCCCAAACAGTTATAAGTTTTGCAGCATTACAAGATGGCTAGGCCAAATTCTACTCTATTAACCAATGTGCTCTACCATTTCTGACAGTTACTCCAGCATGACTGAGAGCAGAAATCAGGTTATTATTGTAGCCTTTGACAGAAAACGTTGTTAAAGTGATGCTGTCTTCAGAGTCTTTCATGAAATTTGTAAACACGTTTAACATTTCTTTGAATGGAAAATATGGCTTGTCAATCTATATTGACTCAGTGAAAAGAAAAGCCCAATATATTAAGCTTAGATCCTTCAGGCATTTATTTTCTCTAATGATTAACTTTACAATATAATTTCACCCTTTCACAAATCAATCACATTAATCATAAGAACTCAAAATGAAGGTTTACACTGCATTTGTCTTCTGGTTTAACTCTTTTGGACAGTGCTTGTCTGAGCAGAATACAATATGGGGAAAAACATAGCATAGGTACCGCTGCTAAATTAAGACCACAAATTTACTAATACAGAGAGTTACTGACTCTTTAATTCAAGTTCTTCAGGGGACCAAAGCCCATCCCACTGAATAAGATGGCTAGCTTTTCCGAAATCAGGTGATTAGTAATAAGCATGCCATGATTATGCATCATGGAGGTAAATCCATGGCCTATAATCTATGCTGTTTATAACCTACACTAGGATGTTATTAGTCATCCAGAGCACCCCCTTATGGACCATGTGTAAAATGGACCAGGAAAAACCAAGATAATCTCTATCTGTGGGGAATTTAGAACACAGAGAGAAGAATTTAACACTGTTTCTGTGTGGCTGTGCATTTTCTGTGCTAAATCCTCCTTTCTGGAGTTCAGTCCGTATGTGGACAGAGAAGGTGGTCGCCCCAAATCTGCATGTCATTGTGGTTTGGACTGTAATCCCTAAGATAAAGAATGAAAGCACAATGGGTACAACACTATTCTAGCTTCGTAGTTTATTTCCATAAAGCACATATTAGCACACTATGACTGTTAGTGGATAAATTTTCAAATAAACGAGAAAAAATAGTCAAGAAAGCAGAAACAATACCCTGTGACATATATGAATTTTCATATGAGGAGAATCATGGATAAAAAACAGGAAAGCCAAAATGCATAGTTCATAAAATCCAATAGATTAAAAAAGATCCCAAAATCCAGTAAGATGTGCATTACTCCATTATTGTGAACTTGGTAGTCAGGTTTTGATGCTAACTACTTGGTATGGTACTAGTACTTATATAAAGCTAAATATGAAGATAAGCCAATTAAAAAAAAAGTTTTACTTGTTGACATCAAAACATACCTGAGGGACAAAGACAGGTTTAATAAGCTTCTGCCAAAATCAGTCAGGATTGCGGGATTGTAACAGGACTTAGGTTTTGAAATCTTCCTATCAGTAGGTTTCTAACCAGACACTGCTTGGCTTACTGCCAGCAATCCTCTCCCACTCCTCAGAAACCTAGCCAGCTCCTAAAGTCAAAGGTCCCAAGCTCTCAGCCTTCAGCCCAGCCACACTGAACAGAGAACAGCTATTTTGTTTTGTACAGTTTGAACGTAAAAGAAACATAGCAGAAGTGTAAATCCTCACAGAAACAGAATTGCTATTTTCCATTCAGCTCTAGAGGTAGGAATGGCGACCTTTAGGAAGCCTTATAAACAGTTACGTTTGATGTGAGATTTCCAGCTGCATGAATTGATCAAGGGGACTGAGGGGGACCAGCACGTGGTCTCTGCCTGCTGTGGCTTCTGTCCTGTGTGGGGTGGTGCTCAGCCCCACTCGCACATTCGATGCTGTAACTCCACACAACCTAAAGTTTCCATTTCATGGAAACCCCTAATAAGCCTTTAACCCTGAAAGGGGGCTTGGATGTACCTTGCTTAGAATATTTAAAGTTTATTCTCAGGAGAAATTAATGCTACTGGTCACAAAATCACTGACTGTAATTTATTTGCATGCAGTATTTGTCCAATACTTATGCATTGCCAACAATTCATTAAAAAAAATCATGACATGTTTGAAAAGATGGAGAGCCACTTTTGCTAAGTAGCTGTTTGTTAATTAGGTCTAACTGAGTTGGTCCTTGTTGAATAAAGTCCAAAAATTAAGCGAACCTGCTCCACATGACATCCCCTAAGTACTCTCACATGGGACATACTACTGCTTCACCCAGTTCTCCTACTGCTGCACTGATACAGGGCCATACCCTGGGCAAAGTATGCCTCTGAATGTCCTCTCGATGATGGCAGTGGCTTAAGTGAAGACTGTAACTGAAAACCACTTTGCACTCAATTTTATTTGCAAATGAACAAAAACCAAAACAGTAGTTGGGAAAAAACAAACAAACAAACAAAACAAAACAACAAAAACCCCCAAACTGTTACCCAACCAAAAAGAAAACCCCAAACCAACCTACTCACGGGTGCAGAACCAGCTCAATGCTAGTCAGATGGCTAGGGAAGGGGCTGCCTAGATGCAGTAGTTTTGTTCCCAGAGTGGCTGGACCGTTCATCCAAGATAGTGAGGTAAATCTTCAAAGGAGCATCTAGTCATGCCAGTCCTCGTGTAAAGAACTTGATACCGCCAACATTCCCTTACTTCAGCAAATAACAGGAATCTATATCTTTCAAATAAATAGCGAGATAAGACATACTTTTTAAATCCCCACTGTAGGAAGACTTTAATCAATAAAACCTCCAGTTTTGATCTACAGCCAGCCTGTACATCAGAGTACATATTGCCTGCAAAACAAGCCATGATTAGGCTGTTTGAGGGTCAGTCTTATTGTTTAACTTAACCAAATTTTAAGACTGCTTTAATTATATATTTAATACCCTGTAACAACCTGTACTCAAGGCTCAACAGCAACTTTCCAAATATTTCTGAACAAAAAAAATAAGGGTGGGTGTTTTTGTTTGTTTGTTTTACCACATAATAAAATTTTAATTTAGTTTTTCTTAGCAGCTAATTTACATGGATAGTCATGGGAAGCATGTTAGATTCCAGTCAGCTGTCATTAATTCTCATTTCAGTGAACAATACACAGAAACTTTTTCACCCCTATTTTCTAGTTCTTTAACAAGAAGCACATGCTCACCATACCTCAGATGCAGTGTGGATGGAGGGTAAAAAAGGAATTAACCAGATTTTGCATTCCGAAACTCATGTGAGTTTTCAAAAAGTCTGCGAAACCTAACACGTAGATATACAAAATAATTAGCTATGTTGCCATAAACCAGCCTTCTGCCCCACAGCAATGCTAACATTGAGAAAGCTGAAAAAAAATACTTTATGTTCTATGTATCCAAGTATATACATACACATCAGGAAAGTGGTCCCAGAGCTTGCACATTTTAATTGTGCATAACATTATTAAACCAATTTTCTTCAAATTTGTCTTCATATGTAGGTCTCAGCATGCCTTGCAAAACAAAGGAAACTTGAAGAAAATGTTCTCAATAGTTAAGGCTGCATATTTAAATTCAGCACGCAACTCCAGGAAGGCAAACTCAGAATACGCAGCCAATATGGCCAAAAACTCCCAAGAATTTATGAGGGTGTGTAAACAGTAAACAATAATAGAAACAGGTTTTCTCGCTTTAATTATATTGGATGCTAACAGGCTGAATATATAGAGATAATTTATATTGTAAATACCACTTGAGATTAGAGAAATTTAATCTAATTTTGCAAAAACAGTAGTAAAGAATTCTCACTTGATTTATTTTGTGTAAGGTTTCCTCCTTCCCCCCAAAGCCACAGGAACAAAGGCATGGCCAGCTGCACATGTACGGAACTTACCTGAACAAGGTCCCTGTGACACTGTGAAGTAAATCCAGAACCTTTAACTCTGGATCTTTGCCACTCCAGCTAAAAAGAACCCTTCTAATACCTATAAGTAGAATTAAAGTTTATATCCTCTTTTTTAAGGTTTCCAGCTACTGGAGAAGAGTGTGATTACTAATGCTTGAGTCGGAATATTTTTATTTGAAAGAGGGCAGTATTCATGCTTCGAAGGCGATGCATCATAGAAGATAGCAGTGGGACACATCTGTCTAGCTGCTTTGTTCCTAAACTTGCCCAGTGCATATGTATTTATCTATTAAAATGCAGCCATTTCCAAGATTGATCACAGTAACCTATAGCACACAGCAACATTATAGACCAGGTTAGGACAGGAAGTGAAGAATAGCTTTTCCAATTAATGCCAGATAGGGAAATTCATTAGATAGGATGCAATTACTTAAGCTGGAATTTGTCCAGAAGCTGGAGTTCAGCCAGGACACTAGTTTAACATAAAAATGCTAAATAAAATAAAATAAAAGTAATAACCAAAAAACCTTAATGGTATCCAAACCAGAGAAGAATTTCTTACTTCTTGATCACATTACCTTGTTATCCAGTCAATGCAGAACATCTGTGATGATACCCAAAATGTTTTTTCTCTGGGACCCGAAGGTAGAGAAAAGGGGAAAAAAAATGATGAAATGTTATCTGGGGTGCATTTATTCATGGTAATCTCCTAGTTAAACATATGACACTCATGATTTTTATTACAGATTTGGAAAAATTATCTAGCTTTGACAAAATTTCAGCTGACTTTATTAAATGAAACTTAGAATTAAAATAAGGAGCTAACAATTTAAACACGCAAAAAAATCTCCCCCAAAACTAATGCAAATGGACACTGATGGTTGTTAGACACCTCTAGCCCAGACAAGTATATATGAGAACTGTAAAATGTGCACAAATTTGAATGATCTACTTGTACATTGTATGCAAATGATATTACCATCACTAGTCCTGGAAATCATCATCATCACTTCTAGGATTTCCCATGGATTTTCCCAGTTCTCCTTAGGAAGACTCCCATTAAAATCCTAGTGAATATCTGCACTCCAAAGTACACTAAAAAATAAATCTAGTTAATCTGAGAGCAGCAGAGCTAATGAAGACTGTTTCCCAAATCCCCACTCAATATATCCAAGTCCTCCTCTATGCTACTTACAACCTCCCTCCACTCTTGCATTCTTGTTCAAAATGAGGACACAGCACAGCCACCTCCCTCCCGGATTTCCTAATTACTGAATAAGGAAGAGGCAGCACAAGAGCTATATTTATGCTGCTTGGCCAGCCGGCACATGCCTGCTCCCAGAAAGAAAATAACATGAGCTCACGACACGGTCTTCCTTGCAGCAGGAACTCTGATTTGCATCACCTTCTCTTGCCGGTAGCCAGTTTCCACAAAATTGGTAGAACTCCCACAGTAAACTTTGGTTGAAATTAATTAAAAGATACCAGAGTTATCTGGAGCAGGCTGCCAGACAAACAGCATGAGAGCATAACCCATGTTTCCTTAAGAAAGCAAGCTAAAAAAGGAAACTAGTAGTAATTATTATTCCCGTATACCATGAGGCCCAAGTTCTTGACTAAGGCCTACAAACACTACCAGGATAGTTATAACAGAAAATTTGCCTAACAGAAGGAACAACAGTAGATGAAATGATAACACAGCTTGCATTAATTAACAACAGAGCTCACTATTCACAGAGGAAGTTGCCATAAGTATACAGACCTGGAGCCAAATTTTTACGAGAGCTGAGCTCCCATTTGCTGAGGATGCTAAGACAAGACAGACATTTTCAGAAATACCAAGAAGTCAGCAATCCCTATTTAGGTATCAGCAGAAATACCGAGAGCTTAAAAAAAAAAGAAAATATTTTCCTACTGTTCATTGTGGCTGGGAGTGAGGATGTCCCAGCAGGAGTTCTGGTCCTTTTAAATTGGGGGGGGGGCCAATGGCCTCAGATTGCCTTTTCCAAGCCTGACTACCTGAAAGGCAAATAATAGCTGTAGTAATAAACCCAACATTACTGAATAATTAATTCAAAGTAGAAAAAAACAAACAAACAAAAAAAATGGTGGAGCATCATACTAGTACGGGAAAGTCGTCTTTTAAAGTAAGCATTTCATGATTCTTAAGACACTGCCTCCTTTGCCTCTTTCTTAGAAAACACAAACATCATTAGAAATTAGTAAGATTTAATGGGATATGTAGAAGGGAACTACATTCTGAAAAATGAAACCCTTAGAAGACCAATCAGAGGTAGAGCAGAAGAGCGCTTAAAAAGTGATGATTATACGACAACAATAACAATACCAGTAAAGTTCACTGAAGCTAAATTTTTGTTCAGCAGTTCTTAGAAATCCTTTGAGAAAATCCTACCATCATTCTGGAAAAAAGAAACAAAACTAAAACAAACAAAAAAAACCCCAAACCAAAACGAGTTTTCAAACTTCTGATGAAATAGCTTTTTCCTCAGATACCAAGACGTCCTCTTTGTGGAAATAAAACCTTGAACCTCCAGAAAATACACCTGAAAAGCAACCTTTAGAATTAATTACAGTTGCCTTTGTGATTGTCCAGGTGTTCTGCAGAGCATCCTGTGAGTTGATATCACTGGATCCATCTAGAAGGCCTTCGTTTCACTGCACATTTAAAATTACACAGGTCAGCAATGCTCTCAGGAACAAATTGTAAAACGTTCCCATCAAGTGCTGCTTAATATACATTTGTGTGCTAAGTGGTTATGCTTCACCTCCTTATTTATGGTTCTGCACTTATTTTTCTTTTAAATAGGAAAACAAATGAATAGATTTTCCAGTCTGTCACACCACCTTGCTGTAGAAGTAGTCAACCTATTATGCAGAGTTAATCATCAACTTCAAAATGTATTTTGAAGGCATAGAGGGCCTTTATAATATTTGCTGCACATCTCTGCAACCTCATTGTACCAGAGATATGGGTGTGCATAAGCTCCTAGTAAATAGACCTAGAACACCCCAAAACAATGTCACACAATAGCAAAGAATAAATTTTATGGGCTTTAAGATGGAATAAGTATAACCGGACGCAGTTCTACGAAACCGGTTTTTAACCCATTGATCTTGGCTTCAGGAGGGCTGCAAATGTGTATCGCAACATAAAATGCAGGGAGAAACCAAGCTAGAGAGTGGTCCTGGCATGGATCACAATTAGGTCCTTTGCTGGGATCCATCATACAAAGAATTATTTCTTTGGGTCTGTAAGTGCTTTCCAAAAGCACTGGGCATTCTGCCATTAACTAGATATACATCCAGTTATATTGAATGCAGACAGCCCTTTCTCCCCCCAAAGATCCACATTTTTCCAGTAAATCACCATGTTTCTAGCCCTCCCACCCCCTGCTGCCTTCATTTTACTGTCCCTCTCAAAGGAATGAATTTCAAAGGTCTGGAGTCCACAGCGAGACTGGACCACCTCTGCTGGAGCCCTTCCCTGCCAGACTGACTGAAATACTCCTGGTTGGAATATCACAAGGATATGACCCTAAAACTGCCCCCCTCCTCAAGCTAGATTGGGTTTAGGTCATTTATTTTTTTAAAGGTTACCATCCATCTCTGAAATTTTATGCAGAAGTTTAGTGGCAACTGATGCACATTATAAAGCGTAAGTCCCAAAGTGGGGTAGTTCTGCAGAAGAGATCTCTGTAAGAGTGGATGAAGTTGCTACTGGCAAGTCACTCTGGTGGTGGCTGAGCCACCTGCAGAGGAGTCGAAGAGTCCCCTCCAGCCCCGCAGTGCTGACCAGCCAAGCAGCAGACCACCCTCCGAGCGCACAAAAACCCTGCCCAGACACACTCCTAACACCAGGGGATGAACTTGTTTACAGCCAGCCCATGCCTCTCCACCTGCAATGAGGCCCAAAGTGTGAGCTTATTCCTGGTTTTAAAAAACACACCGGGTCCGGGGTGCCTCTAGATAATGTGTCACTGTGCTGTAATCAGGAAGCAAAAGGAGTTGTACCTTCTCAACAAGCATAGCTGGAAAAGACTTACTTTGTCACAGCTACTATTTAATTATCTAAATACAGTGGCTGGTCTAACTAGATGTTGAAATTATGAGCTGCTTAGCTGCTGTGACAATAATGACTGTTGATAACATCTATTTCTTTCTTTCTGCTCATCTGCCACATCTTCACTATGTGTAAATGGAGCCACAGTTATATGAATTGACTATTAGTCATTATTAGTAACAGATCAATAATGAAAGTCACGAATACCAGCCTGGTTTTATATTCAGGTATAAAAGCTGTAGCAAAGTCAAAAGTCCAGGACATCTGAAGCAAACAGAGCCTTGGAGATGACTTGGCAAAACCATTTCTATTAGTTTAATCAAAAAGGGAAGATTAAACACTACCTGTGGCAAGACAGATCGTTAAAGCCAAACAATGATCTCTCAAGAAAAGGATAGTTGTAAAGTTGAAGGCTGTAAAGACGAAGGCTTGCTAACCTCCTTAATGATAACCTTGTCCAATAATAGATTTGATTTCTTCTTCAAAACTTTTGGCAATCAGGAGAGAATTAGGTTTAAAACAGAGGTGATAGGTCATCACCTTTCTACCACCACTAGTGCCTTAACAAGCCATACGGGCCAGAAGTAGTGCAGTACCATCAAATGTTTTATAATGAAAATCTATTTTATTGCAGGCTAAAGTAAATGGAGGGTTTCATAGTACCATTTCAAGAGAATATGGTTTAGTGGTTCAAAGGAAAGTGGGAAGGAAAAGAGTGGGGAGAGAGCCCCAGGCACATAGGCGGCACAAGAGAGTCAGTGACTTGGTCTCTTTGAGAAGAGACTCAGGAGAATCACAAAGAAGAAACTGAGAAAGGACAAGGACACTGAATACTCCTTCTCATCAGGATAAAGGAAAAATGGAGAGTAGTGCAAGCTTCATTTTTAATCTTGTAATGACATTCTACCAGAGGGGCTCAAAACCCAATGCCTTTTTATGTTTTTATGAACATTTTGAAGAATGAGATGGAGATTAGTCTCAGACTGTCCAGAGCAGTGGTAAACTACACCTGTTTTCTCTGAGAAAGCTTCTATCCCAAACTTCATAGTGGCATTCGGAGCAAACATGGAAACATTGCGCCAAATATTTAAATAGGATTTCCTTTTAATGTGAGTACTAATGTTACCTTAATCACTTTAAAGCATAGTCATCCTCAATTAGGACATGTTATGACTGTCCGGCACGCAACACATGGAACTTAAAAAAATAAAAGGCCTTTTCAGAACATTTCCAATTGAGTTTGTGGTTTAGGCCGATCTTGCCTAAACCAATATCTTCAGTGGATGAAATCATGCGCATGGCAAGCTATAAAAAATTTAGCTTTACATAAAATACATCATCTCCAGAAAGAGCAGTGACCCTTCTTATCAGGCTAGGTTGTGAAGGCGTGAGGGCTGGCAAAAGAGAGGGAAGGAACGTGCAAAGCTTGGGTCAGTAAGTGCTCCTGGCCATGCAGCGCTGGGGTTTGCTGCAGAGCTCTCTCCTGCCCAACATCAAAGATGTCATCAGTCTCTGAACTAGCAACTGTCTGTCCTGTCTGGCCTCCAAGCTTTTGCTTTCCTACCCTGAAGTGATTTTAAGGGGGCACGGCTGTGTGAGAGGTACCATCCTTTAGAAGAGCTAGAAACATATGGCACTGACCACATGTGGTCATTAAAAAGTCCCACACCAATTTTTGCAAGGCTAACAATATTAGCCCCAGTATCCTGGCCAAATTCCAATATAGGTAATTATATTCTGGGTAATGACATACCGGCTAGTTTTATAAGGTTTAATATACATTGTGGAAAGTGGCTTGCACCTAAGGGCTCTGAGTTAAACTCATTGCACAGTCAGCTGGGATAAAATTAGAGAAGAAACTACCCAAGCATGTCAAATGTTTAAGCTTTAAAACCCTGGGTAGAATGAAACAAAAGAGGAAGGGATCCAGGGGTGCTTTAGCATAATCAAGCTGGCTCATGCCGCTGAAGACACAGCTGGGATCGAGAGCTCACTGCTGTGAGGAAACTTGTAACAGTATCCCCAACCCACCTTCAGCAGTGGGTGTGCACGCATGTTAAATTACCAGGTTAAGGAAGAAGTTGAAGCAGTATGATGCAAAATGTTGTTTGCTGGGGTTTTTTGTTTGCTTTCCTCCCCCTCCAGTAAAATCTAACCAAATCAGGGTCTTATTAAAAAAAAAAGGCTCTTCAAATACTTATGCCTGTTGCACGGCATCCCTGTGACCCCAGCTCAAAATGCCAGGAGGAGTACGGTACTCTTTACTAACTTCTATTTCTCTCACCTTGCCCTGCTTGAAGACGTTCTGCCAATACCAGCGCAGAATCCAGCTGTAACCACACCCTGGCAAAGTACCTACTAGGTACCGCTAATGGAAAGCTCTGAAGCTGATGCCCAGCCCCAGAATAATCTGGGTGACAGCACAGGCCCCTCCAGCATGCCATTAAAATAAAAAAGGGGCACTTGGGAGTGTGCCACCCACGCCTCAGTTGGGGCAGGAGGCACTCACTCGCAAGGACTTACCGGCTTTGTTCACAACGTGTTGACACGACACGCATTTGGATGACACAGAGCCTTGTGATGGAACACAAGCAGAACACGTCAGACCTATGGACTGAGAGTACAATTGGTAACAAAACAGTTTGGCTCTTTTGATCCCCTAAAGCTTTCTGCAGATAGCACACAACATTTTACGCGTTGTACAAGCCTGGAAAACACTTCCCCACCACCCCAATATTTTACACTATGCGGAACAGAAGAAAAATTGTTTCTAATGCAAGATCACAGGTGGAACAAAAGCCACAAAACCAGCTTCAGATTTGAAGCCCCACCTTTGGCCAGCAGGACATCCAAAGCAATGGCACTGCAGTACAAGGAGCCATCATTTCATCTTGAAATGAAGTTCAAATTAAGCTGCGATTTTGTTTTCCCACCTTATGAGTGGGTGTGGGCTTGTTTTGGTGGTACCATCCAGATTCCAAACTTTAATCCACGTATTTCACGTATTGGTGTGTATATCCTATGCTCCCAGGCACACCAGCTCATTTCCAGATGCTCTATGCCTTTCCTGGGCTTGGATTTCAAGCTGCCGAAGATGGGAGACACAGGCTCTCCCCCCGCTCTTCACGTACAGAATAGTGTTTCATCTCCTCGATTCCTTTCTCCATTAAAACACATTCAAACATAATTAGTGTAACATTAAAAATGGAGGAAATTTTGTAATTGCCAGTTGTTCTGTAGCCATGGTTACATCAGAGATTTATACCGAGCAACTCCGGCCTGAGCACGCACAAGCAGTTAGCAGGAACAGCAGTCGGATAATGTTTGTGTGCATGTGCAGGTGTGCTGACGTGCGTGTTTGCCAAAAAAAAAGAGGGGGGATGGAGGGGGGGGGGGGGAGAGGGTAGAGAGGCCGAGGGAGAGAAAGGAGGGAGGATGGGGAGGGGAGAAATGGAGAATATTCAGTGACATTTAAGGTGCTAATATCTGGAAGTCAACCTTTAATTTGACAGCTTTTAGTGCTAGTTAATTTCACTCATCCAGACGAGGTGTAGGAAATTTGCAGCACCTTTAAATTATCACGTTTTTCCACACTGCCTGAGGCCTATGTGGAATACCTGAGCCATACTTTCTGCCCCCCTCCCCAGCTCCCCC
>NW_008825614.1:6949488-6965844 GCF_000699105.1 Pygoscelis adeliae
CTGGGGCCTGTAAATCTCATTTAGCAAAGTGAATTCCAGGCACATGCTGCACCTAATGATGTGACAGGTGGGCTGCACTGCAAGACAGCAGCCGCCGAAAAGTTGATTCTCATTAGACCCTTGGAGTCCTGCAGTCAGTTTTCTGATGGCTGAAGAACACTAATCGCATCTGTTTGCTGCTGGGTGGGGTGGGCAGGGGGGGAGAGACACAACGATGAGAGGTGGGGGGTGGGAGGGGGGCCCGTTCCTCTCTTTCATGAGTTAATATCCTTGACTCCTGCCCAAAAAACCAGCAGGCCTGCCTCCTGCCATGCGATCAGCCTCCATTCTGCTGACTCCTACAGGGTGCACCCTTTTTCTAATTAACTGGAATGGCTATGGAAAGCAAAGGAGGCCTTGTGTTGGGTGAACCAATTATTTTGAAGGGTATTAAGTCATCAGATTTACTTTTATCTTGATTGCATTGTGGAAATCGTGCATAATTAATGGTGGGAGCTTATTAGGAAAATGATTAGGCAAATTACACAGGTGTCGGATGCATTTTTTATGATAAATTTGCTAGAACAATCCTGCAATTCCATCTGTTCAGCTCATATCAGAATGTCACTCTGGAAGAAATTAATGGTGCAGAGTCACACAAAGTTACTGGAGGCCTTGGATGCAGATTTATGTTTTAAAAAAAGATACAGTTAAAATTACCCAGCAATTTCCTAATAAATACTTGATGTTACAGTTCAATAAATTACTTATTTAATCTTAAAAGAAAATGATAGTCAGCTGGAAACTAAAAAGTGGAGAAAGCATAAACCTCATTTTGTCAGTTTGATGTGTATGTAAATAAAAAATAATCATAAGACGTAATAATTCTTTGCTGTGGGATGCTGACTAGAGGCAAGCTGTCAGTATCCAAGTACTTCTGCTAGGTATTTTTTCCACAGATACTAAGGCTTGTCTTACAGATCCTGTGCTGGTTTTGAGGTGGCAGAACCAGTTCCCTTTTCTGTAATTTCTGCAGTGTTTAACAGCAGATTCTGGAGCTCGCATACTGGGAGCTAGGGAGGACGCCAAATGCTGCGCTTATGTCCATGCTTCTTTCACCTTGCATTTCTTACCAACACCAGAAGGTGAAAATTATGAAACCAAAACCCACAAACACGTTGCCCTTCAGGAGAAGCCAGTAAATGAGTGCATGTTTTTTTTGGGGGGGGGTGTGTGTGTGTCTGAAAGAGCATATGTATGTGCATTTGTAGAACTAAACCAGTGAAGGACTGATGTTCTATCACTGGAAGTGCTGAGAAACCACAGTGATGGATTAGTTATTATGCAGCAACTAAAAAACCTCACGTCCCATGGAAGAAGCATAATATTGTACTAGCTAATATAACATGATTTCTCAAAAAACACAAGTAAGGGGGCAGAAGTCTCAGGAGACTGGATGTGTGAGGGGAGCATGACAAAGGAAGACAGTTTAATCAAGACTGGGCAGTTTAACAGTTGAATATGATTTTTAGGAGCATATTTTTCATAACCTGACTGGCTCACTCTAATCACTACTTTTACCTTTCTTTCAGTACTACTTTTAAAAGAGATTAAGTAGGCAAACATACTTAACATGGCTGTTGTCTTCTCCAGGGACAGCTCTGATGAAGGCACAGTCCCAGATGTCAAGTGGCTTGGGGTCTGCATCCAACTCTGCCACAAGGTCTGCATCACCTTAGATAAGTCCTTTTGACCACACTCCAGGCCCCTGGATATAGACCATAAGACCTGTGGGCTAAGGGTAACAGAGAATATGGTGTTTTGCCCCAAGAACAGGATAGGGCTGCTCTCAGTGTTGGAGGTACCCCTTCAGGATTACTCAAACAGCACAACAGGCCTCTGAAAGAGTATCTCAACACTGCAAATGCAGCGTATGTTCAGCCAAATGACCTACCAGCTAGTTTCATAGTATAAGATACTGTCTGGCACTGAAGGTAAAGGGGCCCTGGCAGTAATAGTCTCAAGCACAGTTTGCAAGATACATCTAAGAAGCTGAGTAAAAAAGTTTATCTGTTTATTTGCATGGCTGTTGGCATGGCTTTGAAGCTAGCTTGAACGTCTTGAATGCCTTCAAAAATGCAAAGCAGACTTGCCCCATTTTGTAGATCCCTCCCTGTGATGCTCCAAGGACTATCATCCTGCCCAAACTCCACAGCACTGTGGCTATACTACTTCATTCCTCCCTCCTATTCCTCAGTGTCCCGAGAGCTTACTCATTGCCACAGGGTCCTTGGAAGGAAGACTTGTTGGCAAAGCGGCACAGTCCATTTAGGGATTTCTGTTCTTTTCGGGATCTTTAACTCATTGTAATGTTATCAGAATAGAAGTAAGCATCTCACTTTCTTTTGGCACTCTGAAAAGCAAGCTAGTAATGATCACCTTTGCTTTAAAAAATACTTGGAAATTTACAGCTAAAGAGCAACCCATGAGAGAAGTGCACTATTTTTCTCCCTAATATCTGAGTCTTGTTAAATACCAACGATAGCAATCTCTGTGACTTTTGCATCTGATTAATCCTTCCCTGCAAAGTAAAGTGGCTGATACTACTCACTACCATCTACACTTGTAGTGAAGGCAAAGGAACTGAATTCCGAACAGCCTCTGTCTGCAAGAGGGGACATGTCAGCAACACGTTTTGTGTAGTTTATGTCCGTTACACAAGGAGTGCTCGGCTCATCTGAAAACACAGCTTCTCCTCCAGAGCCTTCGCTAGGCATACTCTTTCAAATCTGCTTTCATATGTGTGCCCCTGAGTCAGTTTGTTACTGCTTGTTAATTAAGACTATTGATAAATCTTGGTTTTATTCCATGAAAGCTATCAGAACAATATAGATTAATGCTGTTAAGAACAGCAGGTAATCCTAACGCAGTAACTGAAATATTAGAGATTATTTGACATAAATTTGAAGTTAGGGTGACTATCCTCCCGCATTTTAAGGGATGTCCCTTATCTGGTGGCTAATGGCCCATGACCCGTATCCAATAAGGAGTTGCTAAGCATTTGATCAGATAAAAAGCATGTTTTCAAGCAATCATTATTCAAAGGATCAGACACTGTGATACTAATGTATGATTTTGTACCATGAATAAAATATTTCAGATGAAATCCCTCAAAAAATCTATACTGGAATTTATATAGGTGAGCAAGGAAGGGTCAAGTGAATTTCACAGAAGGAGATAGAGACCTGTTGGGATTAAATTAAATGGGTTAATATAAAACATAGCAAGGCCAAGATTCATGGGTTCAGAATATATAACCCTAAATGTAAACCTGATGTATAGATTACTTCCCAATTTCACACGGGTCTATCCCCATCCTGTAAAAGAAACTAGTACTATTTATTCCTAGAAGAGCTTAGCTAGTTAGTATTATTGGCAAGATGAGACATAATATAAGGGAATCAAGCAACTCAGATATCCTTTGTAGTTCCTGTAGTTAATGTGAGAACACAGACAGAAAATTGCTGTCTGGCCAACCACTCACCTGTACAACTCTCTGAAGTATACCACATTCAGTTCTCCTTCAGGTGCCAGAATATCTCCAGGTGTTTTTACACAGAGGCATTCAGGCAGACCAAAAGTCTTTGCCTCACCCTCCAAACTCACCAGTCTTGATGAGCTCTAGGAAGCTGTAGCAGGAAAACCATGTTAGAGACGCACTCTGAAAGTATTAATCTACCCCAAGTCGGCACGTTTGTATAGACATGCTCCTAGAGGAATCACAGCAAGTAGAAGACCCCACCAAACCCGAGGCTCTCTTGTGACTGACTCTGTACCAAAAAGCAAGTACAGGCAGTCTCTGTTTCCAGGAGCGTGGAGCTCAGGCAGGAGGGAGAAGGTGATGCAGCGAAATTCTTAGAGACAGGCAGGAAGTTACTGGCAGTAAATGCCAGAAACAAAACCTAACTCTCACTAATCTCAGTCCATGTCTCGAGCACCAGCCACACTGCTCCTTTGATTTCGAGTGCTGGTGTCATATTTCAAGTGTACAGTATCCCTCTAATACTGTAATCAATATTTGTTTTTAAATTAAACATTACTTTTCTTCTCCAGAGCATCACTCAATTTTCTTTAAGCCCTACCAAAATAACTAATTCCTAATCCTTAGTATAGATAACTAGCTCAAAACAAACAGGCCTTTTTGTAGTATTGACAGTATTACATTTTTAGCATATTATAAGCTTGCAGCTAACACCTAGACATTTCCTAGCGCTACATACTCCAAAATGTAGGTAGTAAAAACACAAAGTTATTTGTTTATCCAATTTTCTGAGTACATCTCCCACATAATACTTTCAAAGTTTAGTCTTCCAACTGCAGAACATTCAAGGCTTGGCATTGTTTTTGCCCAGATCAGAGTTTCATTAGACAACAGACCAATTCATTCAAGCTTCTGAAATTATTTTAAGTGATTTTTGCTTTTCTTTCTTGGTGACTGGTGCAAAACAATGCTTCCCATTGAAGATAAGTGGAAGGGCCCAAGCATAGATCATACATCTAAACACCACAGAAATGTAGGAGACTTTGGATAGACATTTATTCTTTTTCCAGGTTTTCACGTCTTGCCCATCACTGTAGAAACAAGACCTCTTTCTGCAAGTAGACACGGCTTTAAACATTGAGGCCTGGCTGATTGAAGACTTCCACCAAAACACCTTCATATTTTGTTTTAGAGGTGTGGGTTTGGATTGATGAGGAATGCCATTGGGATGCTACTTTACAGATGGTGAGCCGTAGAGCAGGCAGTACTTCCCTCTGGTGGGGAGGAGGCAAACCCTTCATTAAAACATCAGCTTTCCCCAGAAGCTCATACTGTCTGACATGCCTAACCTGTGTGCATATGTCAACACAGAACTCTTGCTAATGTTGCTGAGGCTGTAAATAAGGGTTCATGCTATACTATGAGGGAGATTAATGAGTAGAGTGCTTCCTTCTCTGCTGGAGGCTGAAGTAGGTTCCCTATTAAGATGCGGTATCTGTCACTGTCAATAGAGACATGCTGTGTGGGTGTGAGGGGAGGCTAAAGAGGTGTCTCTGAATCTGGTAATTCCTTGCTTTTAAGGTTCTTATCTAGCGCAGGGGACTGACACACTTGAGCAACACCAACTTCCTGAAACAAGTTTTCCATTAATGGAATAAGTCCAGTAATGTCTGTGGCCAAAGAGAGGAGAATGCAGAGGAATTGGAGATACTCCCTTTTGAGGAAAGTACAGAGTTTTCTTCTCAAACTTAGGAAAGGAGAAAGAGAAAGAAAGTAGTATCCTGTGCATAGGCCATGCAGATTTCAGGGAAGGGAGAAGGGAGAGATCTTTCCTTCTCCTAGTTGTTCCCATCTTACATATCGAGAGCTTTCTGCATTCTTATGATAAATTGGATGTCTGCCTTCCTTACCCATGCTCCCTTATCTCCTTCCCTCTTCAGTTCAGGTAAACGACTATTTTTATTTACTTGTATAACATCCATTCCTGTAGTACCAGAATGTCTTCATGAAACATTTGACATTATCCTCTGAAGGAAGGGTTATCCATTTTTACACATGGGGAAACAAAACAAAAAGAGGCTCAGTGCCTTGCCCAAGCTTACACTGTAAATGTGCCGGTGACAAGGGGTCTTAATTCTGAACTCACAAGCCCTTAAGCGTGTCTCCGCTCCTGGACCTGGAGTCAGAAAAGAAGATTCCGCATATACCCCATGCCTGTGTTGTGCTAGCAAAGGCAGTCATCTCACTCAGCCTGTGCCAAGGAGGATCTTTCCTAAATTATTAAGGAAATCTTTTCTACGTGTTTGAACCATAATGACTTTCTAGATCAGAAACCTGCTTCATACAGTTGAATAATACACACAAGTTAAAAATGCTTATGCATTTAAAGACAGATGTATAGCCCACTGGCTCATCTTAAAAACCCTAAGGGACATACAAGTTTATACAGTTTCTCCATTAATTAGAAGATCAGCCTTTTTCTATTACTATTCTATTAGAAGATTGAATAAAATGAATGTAACACAGAGCAATATTATCCATTTTGTCCTAACGCTTGTGCCTACTTTACAGAAGCTGAAAGAACCTGAGGAACTTATCTAGCCAGTATAGTCATTAATTTGAAAAGAAAAAAAGTGTAACAAAATATTACATTAAGATTTTAAGATCTGGTTAAGTTCAGCAAAAGCAAACAACTAAAAAAGAAAGTGAAATTTTGAAAAGGAAGAAATCTGGGGAAAAAAATTGGGAGCCTATGCCTAAAAAAAAAAAATCACTTCTAGATTTGCATGTTAAAAATTTGTCTCACTTAAGTACCTGGATATGTAACCCAAAGTCAATGGGAATTGCAAAGGGCAGCACCTTTGAATAACAGATCACTTCTTTAACTCTCTTCTCAGTTATAGACATAAGGCAAATGCTATTTACTCTTCCTTTACATCACCAATATTACTGAACACCAAATAGTTCTCTTCTTTTTTTTTTTTTTTACTTAGAGAATAAGTCTATTTATAATGAAGTTTCTCCATAAAAATACAATAAAATTAGAAAAGCTGCCTGCAAATCACATGTAAGGATTAAGTAGTCTTTGGACACTCACTTCAGAATGCTATGTCATGCCACTTGCAGAAGGAAAATCAGGGGAAAAATATGTTTCCTAATTTATCAATAACATGTTAGTTTTGTGTATAATGGGTATTAAGAAATAAATGTATTATACTACACCATGCAGTGATGCTTTCCCAGCAGTCTTGATAACTTCTCTGAAATTGCTCAAAGAGCATCTGGCTCTGGCCCCGCACGTGGTGAACCCAGGCTGCAGGGAGGGTGTGCGCCAGGGAAAACAATGTTAGCTCTCTTAGCCACTGCAAGCAAGGAAGAACATGCATTTTAGGTTTTGTCACAAAGCACGATAGCAGTGTCTTATTTGACAAAGGGGGAGAACGAGGGCAAAGCAGACAACCAGGCTGGCAATAAAAATGAATAGAAAGTTATACCAGAGTGAGGCATTTGGCCCTAGTGCTCAGCCTGCTCCAGAGGTGGAGAGCATGACAGCTCCGAGGCCAGTGGGAGGGAGCCTCTCTGAGCCAGCGCTTTGCCCCTGGCATTGCAGGTGCAGAAACCAGCAAAGCTCCGCCTGCTCACTACCTCCTATGGTGATAACTTCAGAAAGTTCTCAATGTTTCAGGAGGTGTTGGGAGGGAGGAGGCTTTTTTGTTTTTGTTTATTCACTTTTATGAGAATGCTTATTATGAAAGGTTTATATTATAATCATAGACATGGAAAAGATGGAGTATGTTGAAGCTGAAGGACCTTCAGGATGAACAGGATGAAGGAGGATACATTATTTTTCACATTTGCGTAATTCACTTACTCTTTAGCCACTCTATTTTAAAGATTTTTATGATCTGCTTCACCTTAATATTGCAGTATTTTCGGAGTCTAGACAGTGGGGAGTGCCATCCCCTTTTACTTCAGCCTATGAGAGATATAAATTGATCAGTAAACAGGGGACAAGTGATACTGACTGTAGAATTTTTAAACTTCATTATTAAGCATATTTTGTTTGTGTGGAAGGAAGAGCTAAGCCAAAGAAACAAACTGTGAATTAAACCTCAATGTTGAGTTCATTTTTAGAGGTAGAAGTAATGTAGTCTAACCCAGCCCTTCAGAAAATCCCAAACTTACAGTATGTTAAAGTGTCCCAGAGAAAAGTTGATATCTGGTCGCCAATAATGTGAAAAAGTCAAATTTTTTTTTGTTGGCAAAACCGAACTAATGAACGCCTTCTTACTTTCAGCTGTCTAGCTTTTGTCTTTCAGCTGTCTAGCTTTTGTTCCATAAGTATAGCCAAAGGACTTCCAATAGTTTGTATGAGTCTTATTCTATAGAGATGGTGTCCTAAATCTTAAGCTAACTCCCTAACCCTACATATTGACCTCACTTAATAGCTCAGAATGGGAAAGAGACTACTCTGATGTAGAAGGAATACTACTTTACCTGGATCAAACATAGGACAACATTGTGGAAAAACAATCAAAATGAATGACAAAAAAAAATAATCATTAAGAATCAAATGAGACTTAAAATACAAGGAGAATTCTTCTTTTGCTACAAATAATTCTCTCTACAACTGTTATTTAACAGTTCTTCATACTTTGTGGAAATAGCTGCCAACAACATATGGAGTTACCAAATTTGAATGACACTAGAGGTAATTTTTGGACTGCAATGAATAATGTCCATTAAAATAAGAGATATATACAGAGAAAGTTTATGTTTATAGGAAAGTGATCTCTAAAATACCTAAATAGCTAAGGGAAATCCTGTGAGAAATGGAAGTTATTGGGACAGGTAACTAGAGCTGTATTTCAATAGGAAGTTATTATGGAAAGAGGAGACGAGTCCTGGGCATTTCATCAACGATGAGTCTGCTGTAGAAGCAGTATGACACAAAGTGTGTGCTGACTCGTGTCGCTAAATTGATAAACTGCTTCATATCAGAATAAGCATTTTTGGGGAGAATTGAGACAGAAAGACAGAAATAAAACTCCTGTTCAAGTCTCCAGATATAAGATACTGGAGCAGATATATATAAACCATGTCTTACAGAAGCAGATACGATTGGTAAGATACCTTTTTTTCCTCAAAAGAGATGATTGGTGTGTATATCTCTTTGATGAACTGATATGACTAAAAAACTCAAACAACCCCAACACCTATTGACCCATGTAAAAATCAGGGGCAGATACCATCAATTGTTATGTTTTGTTTGTAGAAAGAAGAGAAAAATTCTCCAAAACATCCTCTTTACAGTTTTTTGGATGAAGAACAGACAGCTACAATAATATAACTGGATTCCCAAAATAGTGGGAAGATGGCATTTTATATGTTCGGAGAAAAAGAAAAAAGAGCTGAGAAGGGCTCTCACAGGTGCCAAGCACAAAAATCACAGAAAAAGACTCCATATAAATAAGACTAAACTTAACATAATAACAGGCCAAAATGCAGCTGAAAGTGAAATACAAGGATACAATTTTGTCAGAAGGAAAGGACACATTTTTATAGTATTAAAACCAATCCTTAGCCCAAAGTTCATCTTTGGATTACTTTTGATAGAAACATAGGGGCAGAATTCAGACTGAATGAGCTGACCTGTTCATTTTTACTTCAAACCAAATGTGTATTTTTCACTTAATGAAAGAACTAAAAAAAACCCCAAAGAACAAAAGACCCTATAATTCTCTCTCAAATATTTTTTATCTTGAAGTTACTATTATAAATTTTCCTCTTAAAACAAGGTCCTCTTTCATCATTTTAAGTTCTGAGTGTACTGAGAGAAAAAAAAAATCACTTTTTAAAAATTTTATTACCAACCTTTCAATTTTATGTAGTTCAGTCCTAAAGTCCACATTTTATAAACTACTGTGGCTTTTCTGGCATGGAAAGGAAGCAGCAGCCAATTTCTTAGATGGAGGACTGACAAGTGTCAAAGATTAATGGCATTACTGGTTACTTATTTGGCCGACAGCCATGCACCACTTTTTTACATTTCATCTGAGCAAAATATTAGTTAAAACAGGTGCAAATACCTATGCTGTGCATTAACTTCTGTTTATCTTCTGAGACAGCCCCAGGAAGCAGTGAATCCCATCAACCTCTTTGACTCTGTCAAGGGGTCTCAGCTTCTCAACAGTCAGGGCCTGGAAGAGTCTTTTTAACTCTCCTTTTCAGAAGTAGATTATATGAAAGACTGTGAGAAAGAAGCATGGATATGTTAACACAGGTGGAAGCAGTCATTCATACAAGTGGATTCACAGAATAGTCTCTGGAGTACTTCCAACAGGTGATGCCAAATAATACGCAGATTATTTGCATCCCCAGAGAAGAAACCAAAAACAATGGCTGGACTTTGCAACCAAATCCTGACAGCCTTCCCTAGTCATTGATATTATTCTTTCAAGTCACTAGGATTTGTCACTAAGTGTATAACTGCTCTTTTCTAAAGCTAGGTAGAACTGAAAAATACAAAATACAGGCAATGCATTTTCATATTTCAGAGTTTTTGAATCATTATAAAGACACTTCTGTTAGCAACCCTTGGCACTACACTTCCTGGAAAAAAATTAATAGATTACATCTTTTGGACATAGCATCAAAATGACCCAACCCAGCAAAGATACGTCAGACCCTGCAGTCAATTTAAACTGGAAGTGACAAATCTACAGTAGCAGAATTCAGGTTTTAGAAAGTGGCTCAGATGATTAATTCCACACAAGAAGACACTGGGGATTTTAATTACTCAAAATTGGGAAAATAACAATTTGTAATAAATGACAGGAAAACAATACAGAACACTCTGGACATGACCAGATTCTTGTAAAGTCATTAGAAACATTCATGCTCCTTGAAGTCAAGCTTCTATGGCAAAGCATTTCCATCCAAAAATGAGTTTTTAAGAATTCTGCATGAAGCCAGCTGCCTGTCTGTTCACTGCATTGACATAAGTGTTGCCACAACAGAACAGGCCATTTCAACTGGTCTTTTCCAAATGGGTCCTTGATGATCAATTTTGAAAGTTTCAAAGGTTGGCAGAAATCCTCTACAGTGCATTCACTGTACTATATCGATGAGGGAGCAAAGAGTTGTTTTTCATGCCAACTAGTCATGAAAGAAAGTATTCTGAAAAATTATGCTGGTCCTTAAAAAACACATAAATATTTATTGACAGGGAAAAGCAGGGAAAGGAAGAGGTACGAAGGATCTGCCACACAACAGAAAGTAAATAAAACTCCCCATGGCCTCAGAATTTTTTTCCTTTAACCTACCAATGGCATCAGGACAAGTAAACTAATAAGGCAGGCTGAACAAACTCAAGTAACATTTTTTTCTGCAACCTTAGCATTACCTAGCTGATTATTCTTCAGTGTACACACACACACACACACACACACAGAGAGTACAACAATTTATTTTAATGTAATGCTGCCCCCTTGTGCTTTTGTACACAAGGAAGTTTTTGTCAATAACTAAGGTTTGTAGCAACTAAAGAAAAGCAAGAAATCAGCCTTTTCCTCAGCTCTGGGCTCTGAGCTCTCTTACAGATTTTTTTCACTTGAGCAGTAATATGATCTTATGCAACAATCAGCAGTCTTAGAGCCTAAGGAAATATGAAACATGTATTAACATAAAAATTAATGATAGGGTAAAAAGAAAGCACACCCTATGTAAGTGAAAGATGAAAAACAAAGACAAAGGTCAGATCAAAGTTACAGTAAGCTACTGAAAATATGTACAAAATAAACATTAAGATTTCATACATTAAGTTGTAGTATGCCAACACAAAGAAACAGGTTTTACAGAGGAAGGCAAAGAAAAAGTGATAGGGCAAAATGAGAATGAGAGCTCTATAGCTCAGGAAATCAGTTTCCTTCACACTAGGAATCTGGTGCCAGTCAGCCTTAGGTTACCAACTTTTGGAAGTCCTTGCCATAAAAATTTATCAACTGTCCCATGTCAAAGGCACTATGAACTTTTCAGAAGTTCGTACGAGAAAAGTATCTCTTTGTGAAAATTTGGCTCAGGGTCAATTATCTATCAACTGCCTTTGTAGATCCAGTAACCAGGGACTGACTGGTAAATTTGTCTTCCTTAGAGATGGTCCCCCACAAAATTGCTAATTGGTTGAGCTACGAGGACTTGGTACCATTCCATATGGCATAGTTTATGGCTGAAGACAAGAAAATACATTCTAGCGTCTTTCAAGAATACTAAAATTTCAAAAAAATTTATAAGACAAAGTGAATCATGTAGGCATGATACAAAGCCATGGATGTATAGCATCAATACTTACAGCCATTTCTTTTGAATGTTAAACAAGTCCTGCATCCTGAAGCTACTATTTTGTTTGATGACTACTTGCTGCAATTCCATATAAATAATAATAAACATTAAATGTGTTTGTTTAGTTTTTACATGCATATTAGGCAGAAGATTTTCTTTGAAAACTGATCTTTTGTTTTCAAGCTTTTATAAGGCTTACTGATAATCAGTAAGCCCTTACAATCACAGAATAAATACATATACATAGATATCTATATACTTACTCTCTGTGTGTGTTGTATCCAGGCTACTGAATACATACATGACCTTTACTGGTCATTTTTCCTTCTAAATTTCACAGCTGAAAAAGTTATTCTTAAATAAAACAAAACAAGAAATGCTTGTTTGGGTCAAGAAGATTGTGACAATTTCAGGCAACTTGTAGTAGAAAAAATACGAAAAGCAAGTTAGAAGTATTTTGTTCTGATAGCTAGTAAATGAAAGAAACATTCCCGTTTTCAGCTGGAATTGGTTTTCCTTACAAATTTACTATCTTTGTATTTTAAATATTTCTAAGCTTTGACAAAGTCAATTAAAGTCCAGAAGATAAACAAAACCTTTTGTTTCAGTCTGAATGACACCTTCAATTTGAACTGAAATAATTTGTTTCAGCTTTTCAGAATGTTAAAGAAAAATTAAGCATTTTTAATTTAAAGCTGACCCTAAAAAATTTTTAATTGTGTATTTGGGCTTGGCCATTGACCTGATTAAACCCCAACATAGTTATTCAAGGAGGTCTACTGTAAATAAGATTTCTCTCCAGAATTTCTATTCTTTACCTTGTTTCGTTACATCTTATCCTTCTTATTAATTTTTGATATGGAAACTCAGCAGATGCCTTGTGCAAATCTACAAGTCTACAGTGTATTACTAGAATGTGTGAAGTAGTATGCGAAGTGCCATCCTCTGATTTTTTCCTCTCTCTCGTGAATGTAGATCTAAAAGGTAGATCATTTAAGTATGATGGCACTCTGTCTGAAGCTATGCTAGTCATTTTTAAACTGTATGTTCTCACTTCTCTTCTCAACATATATGTCTTACGTAAATTAAATTAACTTGGCCAGAATCACAAGCTGAGCGTCATCCTCTGTGACACTCAGGTGACAAAAAAAATGGGCTGTAAAGCAACTGTAAAATCTGTTAGGGAATTGTCTGGTTACAAAAAGAAATTGTGTGTCTCACCGCCCATGCCTCTCTGCTGCTGTTGGGAAAAGAAGGAGCCACAGTGGTAGGTCCTGGGGCAGGAGAGGTTATGCAGGGATGACTGTGGCAGCCACTCGTTATGTTGTCCTTCCTGGTGCCAGGCCTGGGATTCAGGGAGATGTAGGTAATGGCACTATGCCCGTTCACACCTGAACAAAATCAGTGCAGGCAACAGTCTGACTGGCTGCCTGTTATTTTGCCCAACAGCCATCTTAATAGTGGTTCTAAAATTGTAACCCTTCTTTCAATTAATTCAATTTGGAAAAAAAAAAAAAGTTCTATTGCTTTCAGTGGCAATGTGGCTAAGGCCACAGGAGCTTTTGGCTAGTGGCAGTAGTGACAGTCCTTCAGAAAGAGCTCATGAGTCAAGGAAAACTTTTACTGAATGCTTCCTAAGCAATACATAACCAGTAATATTAATATGCTTTCACTTCTGTTTTTGTGGGCCCTGAAGGAAAAATATTGTTAACCTTAATATTCCAGTGCCTATAATTTCTTCTGGTTTCCCTAACTGATTTCTCTTGGATTCTTTTCAGATATTATTCTTTTCTGTTTTTTTGATCTACCTTGTGTTTTCCTCACTTTCCTCCAAAATCTCTGTTTTTTCAATCGATTATATTTTCAGATAGATGTGTATATTTTTTAAGAAACTTTTGTTATGGTTACTGTTATCATTATTATTAAAGGACTTAATACATGTAACTCACCACCTTCTCCTACCATTTCAAAAAAGCATGTAAACAAGGAAATTATTCATGATATCTACAGACATCTATCTTAGCGGCCTGACACCCTTCTAGTAAAGCAGAAAAAGTCCTCTGGGGGCAAGATGTAGCAAAAGAAGACTTAGGTTAGTTTAAAATTGGTTTCTGAAGTCGTCTTTGACATTACATTGCCTATACTAGGATTTTTGTGAAATAAGGCTCCTAAACTAAGAAAAAAAATTTAACAATTATGTGTCAAAGTTAGGCTGTATGAATGCCCCCCAAATTATTAACAATTGACATTAGTAAGCACTGTACTACCTGATCAAATATTTAACCTGCCAAAATCTAAAAAAAACCCAAAGTTAATTTATTTGTTGCGGTATAGCATGTTGTGGGAAAAGCCAGGTAGTCCAAAGCAAATTTTTTAAGTCTGTCTCAGACAAAAAGTACTGGCAGCATGAGAAACAATTTAGCCAATCAATTTCTGAACAACTCCTGAATCTATTTGGCACACACTGGAACAAAACTAGTCTCTCATATTAGAAGCAAGGAGACTTGTTCCATTTAGAGAATGAAGACTACTTGACCGGCATATAGTCTTGTTTCACCAAAAAGTCAAATTCAGGACAAATGTATTTGTGCGATGACCCAGTCACAATGTAAAAAAGTATTCATCATTGTAATGGCACTGTTTATGCACCAAGTTTTGTTGCCTGAGTCACTGGCTGACACCATTCTTGTACATGACAGCTTGAATGTCTGTGTTAGCTTTGTAGCCAGAAGCATACAACATTGGAGACACATCTGGAAATTGGGTTTTATCTCATCTAAGCCTGGAATCTTCAGTACTACTTAGATTTATCTGGGATGAAAGTAAAACCTTTCCTAATTGCTTGTGTATTTCTATTTCCAGTCTTTCTCAAAACAAACAAACAAACAAACAAAAAAACAAACCAAAAACGCAACTCAGAAATAATACTGCTTCTTTTTAATGGCTGTTTCTTCTATGAGGATAAAAATACATTTTGATTAATTCTTATTTGAGCTTGGCAATTTAACTCATTCCTATAATAATAATAATAATAATAATAATATCTCCCACATTCTATTTGTGAGTGAATCCAAGATAAGTGTTGGTTGAAAACATGTGCAGCATATCTTGTGAAAAAACAATAGAAAAATCAAAATAATATTGCTTACAGTAAAACAGAAAGCTTATGACAAGCATATTGAGACTTAATTCTTGAGAACAAAAAAAATTTGGGCTGGGTTTCAGAAAACATTTTTTAGTGGTGAGATCTGATGAACTACAACATAGTCTCCCAAGACATGAGTCTTATTGCACAAGTTTCTTAAAACAATGCAAAGCACTCAAGAGTAGAAAAAAAAAACAATCTAAAGGTCCCCCGGGTAAGGACTAGCTAACCTAATTGGTATTTCCCATCTTTAATTTATGTGATCATACAGTATGTTGTTATCTTTTCATTACATTAACCCATAGGGTCAAACATTCCTCTTGTGGAGTTCCATTGGCACAAGCAGATTTGCACCAGGGCTCAGTTTGGCCCACGCTATTTAAATACGAAATGAATTTCAAACATAGCTGTAATCAGCCTTATGGAGTAATATTATTCTCAGGCAAGAAGACTATGTGGTTCCCCTGTATGAAAGACAGATAATTTTATCAATGCAAACTTTATAAAACATAATACCCATCAAATATTACATGCCAGAACAGCACTAAACTACTTAGAGTGGTAAATAAAACATTAGTTTGGAAAAGTATTTGGATTCTTCCTCACATTATTGCAATGTTTTATTCATATCCCGCTTATATATTCTCTTCATTCTGTTAATCTAAGTGACCAGCATGTGATCAAACAGTGCAGTTCTACACAGTTCTGCTTCCTTTGAGATTGCACAGCACCTCCATCACCTTCAGGGCAAGAGGAATGCCACCGTGGCAGTCTCAGTTTACAAACATGCACCTTTTAATTCATCTGTCAACCTCTTTTCACCAGGCCTCATCACTAATGTCAAGTAAAACATGGGTAAGTTCTGGAGCAAACTTCAAATGATAGTTTCTGCAAAAAAATAAATATCAATTTTCTGAAAGTAAGTGAAGGCAGCAGTCCAAAATAGTTCTCTTAAGAGACCTGCCAATGATGTGAAGATGTTGTCTTTAATAAACAGAAACAAGGGCAATAATTATCTCTTTTTTTAATTCTTGTTCTATCAATTAAGGAAATCAAAATATCTTAACCTATCATTCTGATTTTGCCTCAAAAATGCTAAGTAGGCATAAGCAAATGATGTGCCTTTGTTTACTCATCTGTAAAATGACTTTGGAGTCTTTCTGAAATTATTGCAAGGCACCTCATGGTAGTTGTGACACTAAGTTAAATTTGCAAATTTTCAGCATCGCTAAAAACTTCAGGTATTGAACGAGTTGCTAAAAAATATTCATCTAAACTGATATGTGATGGATGGACAGACAAGTGGTTTTGTATATAATCAATCAAGCAACAATTCAATTTTCCCTAAGAA
>NW_008825614.1:6965861-6998858 GCF_000699105.1 Pygoscelis adeliae
GAACTATTTGGATTCTGAAATGCAACCGTGCCTCACAGAAGCTGTTGCTAATGCCTTTTGTACCGAGCCTTTGGGACCAAACCCCAAAGACATACTAAATGATTAGGAAGGATGACAGTGGAACATCATAGAAGATGTAGATTCTGTCAATACTACAGGAACCTCAGAGGACTTTCTGGTTTCTGAGCCTGCACCCATGGTCTGGCCACATCCAGCCTCCGTGCAGGATCTTACCTTGCTGTTAAGAACATAGTAGAACTGAAGAGCAGTAGTAAGGGCTTCCCACAGCCAGTTACAAAAACTATTCTTTTTTCGGCCCATTTACATCTTCAAAAGGAGGTACTCATAAACTGAAATTCTGGTCATGACCACTTAAGAAAAATTTTTCTTTAACTCACCTCATGCACTTTAAACCTGTTCATCTCCATGAGGACAAACATCAGGACCCATCAACAGGACACAATCCATATGGAACTCAACACAAGATGGAAGAGTTCGAGCTTTATACAAATGGGGCTGCAAAATCAAATGGGCTTATTATTCTTAGTTATAAGAAGTCATAACAGAAATTACATTAATTTATCCTAAAAGGGTGGGTTTTTTTCTGTTTAAAATTTTGTTTTGTTTCTGTCAAGAGCAAATATTAATATTTTTCTTTGAAAATGAAAATAAATGTGTGAGTTTGTGTTCTTTTCTTGTCATTTTGTTTCCGTAGCCTGAGATATATGCTACTTGTAGTCTTGTCTCACGGAAAAGAAAAAAAAAAAATAAAAAGACTGAAGATAATGATATAAAGGACGAAATTTCAGTGATAATTACTGTGCATCAAATAAGTGTATGAAGCCCAGTACATGAAACGCTTTCATCATTTGGGGGAAAAAAAGCCCCTGAAAAATCTATGAACTGTCAGAAACAGGGTGAGAATTGTAAAGCTATCCTATCTGCCTTACCAAAGAGTTACTTCATCAAGTAACTTATAAGTTACAGGCACACATCACTGTTGAGGGAAAAGTAATTTGTTGTAATCATTTTTAATTATAGTTATTCTTAATTATCTTTGCTGTATGTTTAAACATTAAAATACAAACAGTGCTGCCATAGCACAGATGGCTGGTGCCTGCTATGCAGACTGTCAAGCTTCATTTAAGCACCACTGTCATTTTTCCTTACAGTTGTAACTTAAAGTAATAATGCACTTTCTCTGAACCATAATTATTCATGTTTTAAGAATACCTACCATAAGGTACCTAAACAAAGACATTCTGAAGCAAAAACCCATTCTACAATTTCCTCTAAAACAGAAGCATTTGAAACCTGAACCCCAAAACAGGGTTTACCACTGAAATCATACTCATAATGGAAAACCTAATGGATAATTCTAGCTGTAAGCAGCTGGGATCAGAGTGTTAAGGGCAGGGCAGCACCCCCTACAAAAGGAACAGAAATGACTAGATTTTGTTATCCTTCCCCCACCAACTGTGGTCTCTCTTGTCTTTAAAGATGTTTTAGATAAAAACTAGGTGAGGGTTTTGTCCTCTTTGTACTTCTGCATGTATCAATACAAGCATACTGTTCCTTGCTGTGTTTATTCATGACATTAAGAACCATTTTTCCAAAACCAAACTTAAATATTTCTAAAATGAGATATCACTTTAGTGATAGAGCATCTTTATATCCTGTGAAACCTCAGAATCATTTCATGTGAATTCTCAACCCAGAAATGTAAAAATAAGTTCAAAATTAGGTGAGAGAAAAGTCTCAGTTCTGGGAAACAAATTTTTCTTCAAAACTGAACCCAGGGAGATGCAGAGCAGAGGAGAAACATGAAAGGGTTGCAACTTTAAGTACTCAAGAAGAGCCAAGAAAATTCTTCAAGGAAATTTGAAAGGTGTGACTTACTGAAGATACTTCCTGGACACTGGTTTGAAACACTACCTGGAAGAATAAACAATAGACCATAAAAGATGGATCAGTGGGTGCAGGAACAACAGTGGGCAGGCTTATATGTTAAATGGTATAGTTAATTGTGCAATAAAGTGATGTGTCACATACAGGTTTGTACTAGTCTTCTACTTACTCTCCTACAGTCACTACAACTTTGTCATCATTCTATCGTGAAAGTGGTACCTTGTTCTTTCCAGAAACTCCATTAGCCTCATTCCAACATGACATGTATAGTAACGATTCCTTCACTTTTATGAACAATTATATTTACTCTTTCATTTCCTGTTTCTGTAGGTTCTCAAAAACACAGGAGAATTTGCAGGACAGAGCCATTCTTTAGGTTGATCTAAAGAGATACCATTCCCATCTTGCAAATAACAATATTCGATGAACGGTATGTCTCAGGATGGTACTACTTCCAGCAAAGAGAAGAAAATAGCCAAATGCACATTTATTTGAGTAGAGTCTATCTGGAACACTTGTAGCAACAGGAAACCCAACCCATTGCCCTGAGGACCTGGAACTTCCACTGTGGTCAGTGACTCAATGCCACAGATGAAAACTCACCATGGATAAAGCTGACACAAAGCTTGATTTACATTTTCAATACAGAACTGAAACAGGCATATGGATTTTATGACAGGTCTTTACTTCACAACACGTCTAGCACAATGAGACCAACTTGCTGGTTGCATTTAGGTCCTACTACAATGTGAACATGAACAGTTAAAGCATAACTTAAATGAACAGTTAGTAACAGAGGAAGGTTGCCTGTTTTGGATTTGTACACTTCCATCCGTATCACATTTACTTGAGCCATGAATGCTCACTATGCTGCTCCATCAGCATGCTTTAGTTAATGCTTACTCCAGAAGAAGAAAGCCAGGCTCACTCTGTGAACTCCCTTACTTCAGTCTTGGTCTCAGTACCGTAGGCATCCTGCAGTATTTTATGTCTTTTTTTGATGGCAAAGTTCTACAAATGGGCTCATTTTTTCCTAGAAAACGGGCATATTTAATGTCTCATTTCTCATGTGTCATCAAAAAGATATCATGTAGTAGTTTCTGACCTGGTTTGAAAGTCTCCTTATTCCATTATCAATTTGCTGAACCTCTGACTGCCACATTGTATAATTTTAGTGTTAATTTTTAATATTATTGTCATGCATTTTTAAGGTAAGAGTGGGTTTTTTTTAACTAGAGTGCAATAATAGCTTCTCAATATTAAATAAATAATGTTACAGTGTTGAGACAATTATGATTTTTTGACAGTGTTGACATAGTATTGTTTCAGCTACAGAAATTCATGTTTCATGTATTTTATGGGGACTTTTTTGTTCTCTACCCTTCTTTTTTGATTTTTGAAAAATTAAATTTGTCCAATTGCCAAGATGCTTCCCTCAGGCTAATACCAACTGACACTTCAGGGCTGGATTTCTTTTTTTTGCTATGAATCAATTCAACACACAATATCTACCTACATTTCCAAAAGATCTATAGCAAGATTCTAGAAAAAAAAGTGATAGAAGCAATGTTTTATGAATCAGGCTCCTTTTGATGTTAGGTAGTGGGATTAAAACCTTTGTGAAAATTCAACGTGGTGTTGTCATAAAATCCAAGTCAGTATGTGACCCCATGAGGTTTTACAGGTCTTGTGTCTTTCAGGAGACTTTTATCTGAAGAAAATAGTTTGTATGTGTGAAACCACCAGATGCACATCCACTTCCTAATAAATCTCAAAATAAATACACGTAGGGAATGGGAGATGTGGGTTTTGACAAGCCTAAACTTTTGGAGTAAGACTTATTTAAGAAACTTGCTCTGAAGAAATATATAAAGTGTTACTTTATATAAAAATTGAATTTTCAGTTCAACAGAAAATCCCAGCCTCCTCTCCTCCTCCTCACCACCACTGCTCCCATATCCCTCCCCCAATTTTTTCAAGTGAATTTAGATTTTTATTTAAAAAATTTCTATGTGTTTGTTGTGGATTTGATTGGTACAGATGAGAGAAGAGTAGATATTATCAGAGACACAAGAGAGCTTTATAGATAAATATTTTTTCAATAAAAATTATAGCCATTTCAATATATATCTGAAGATGACAATTCCAGACAACAGAAGAGTTTCTAAATTTAATACAGGTCATGGGGATTCAGTGCTCTCTTACAACATCTTCAAGACATTTTTGGGTATGATTTAGCGGTAAATATATTCAATCCTTGTCTTGAGAACTCCACTCATAACAGAAACAATGAGACAATGTCAATGATAATGGCTCCTATGCATTACTCTGATGCATCAATATGCACTTTCCTTTGCTCATGTTCTCCCTCTCTATCCCTTATTCTCAGCCATGCTGACTTTTAACTTGCACTGTTAGTAAAAAAGCTGAATTGGGAGCATTAGAATCTCCCAACTGATCTTTTTTTAAAATATAAAGTAACGTTAAAAACCACTTCAACAGAGGGTAAAGCACTCTTAAAAGCCACAGACACCTGCAAAGGTCAGCTTTAAATTAGAAGCCACCACCATTTGGGGCAGAGGGAGGAGAGCAATGGGATAAGTCCAAGAAAACTAAAAAGGAACAAAAGAATAGTAAGAAGAAAAAATAAAGACACAAAGTAGTTTAACATTTTCTTTGAAATACACAGAGCCACATTGCATAGAAGATGCATTTCTACACAATGAGAACACCATCCAACCATACAATGTTTTCAGAACATGAAGAGGTCATAAAGCATTCAAGGTAGCATCTTCAGATGATGGCAATTGTCTTAGCCATCTCTTTCCAATTAAAATCAGTGAGGTTTAGGATGCATCTTTGCATCCTTCTCTCATGCTGATTGCCCAGTGTTGAGGACCAAAGGCATCAGCTTCATATTTTACAGGAAAGCTGTTACATGAAAAAAAAATGATTTCCTTTTCTTGCAAATACTCTTAGATGTAGTTGGTATGTAGTCCAGATAAATCCTTAGTCATCAGCACCTTCAGACATAGCAGATGTAGGTAGTAGGGAATTAAACAGCCTTGGTTGCAATAATGATCATTAAGAAATGGGAGGAAAAGTAAGTCTTTAAAATCATGATTTTCCATGGTCTGGAAAGTTAGATCAAGACAAATGCTTGAAAATTATAGTTTAAATCCATATTTAGATATCTGATAAGTAAGCTGGGTTCCAGAAGTGGTGAGTTACTCACCAGCTCAGACTGGCTTCAAATTTCAGTTCTCAGCACTTCTGAAAATCTTTCCACTTCCCTGAGTGCCTGAATATGTATTTGAGAACCTAAGTTCAAGTAATGTTTTAAAATTCAATTCATATTTATGTACCTTAGGATCTTCCCTGAGAACCAACCACACTCATTTTTTTCCTCAAGCCATATTAAAGGCTTAGTAAAGGTTATGAAGTTGCAAATATTGTACCATAAGAGCAAGTTCTAATTGGCCAGTCCCTCCCTGAGGACACATTTTCATAGCAACTTCTCAGAATTAACCCTTACGAATTAACCTCTTACAGGAGTCATGGTAGCCAGATGAAAGATTATGACCACAGACATAAGTGAATCCAAAAGCCATAAATGGCAGAGTAATTCCTAATAAAAAATTATAGACATTTTAGCTTCTCTAACATCTTCTTTCTCAGTGCACTGACCCTTTTTTTATAGACATGGACAACCTCAGCAGAATGGTATGATACCATAATTCTACTTTTACAGGTTGGAATGTAGTAGTATCTGCTACCAAGAGATAAACTTAGTCCTTGAAGGTCAATAACAGAGCTAGGTATTATACCTAGATCATCTTCCTTCCATGCCTAGATTTTAGACAGTATCCAGAAAGCTACTTTAGTGCCTGCAAAGGCACTGAAGCAGGCATAAGTGACCTAGCAGGCAAATCCTGGTTCATTTCTGCTATTCTTTACTTCTACTTACAAAGGTTTGACATTGGCAGAGGAAGTTAAAGTGTTTCCAGTACACAGATGCCCAAATCAAGGGCCAGAACATCAGGGTTCAACAAATCTATGCCAATTTACATGAGCTGTGGATTTGGCACATGCTGTCTACCAACACAAAAGGTGCATAGATGTTCCATGGCACCTCTGATCACTGGACTGATTGCTTAATTGTCATGTTCCTTTCTCTGCTGGGGTCCCTGTGCCAATTAAGGAGACTCGACTGTGTTTTTCAGAAATTATTAAAAAAAAAATACTTAGGCAAAACATCTGTGTGCCTCCTATGTGTTTATTTATTCATTACATGAATCTCTTTGTTAGATATAGTATTTGCTAATGGAAGCAGATAGACCTTTTCCTTCCCTTTTTATACATGCAGTTTGATTTGCAAGCAATAGGGGAACAGCATATTTGGATTGAGAGGGGATATTGGAAGCCAAGGAAACAACTTGCACACAGTTCATTTTATTCCTTTGCTTAAAGCAACTCTGTTTGATAAAAGAGCCATTAAATATGGAGAACTGCACACAACATGTTCAATGCATTGTGCTGAATAAAAGAGGCAACACAGTGCCTCTCACAAAGATCCACACTGATTTTTTTTCCCGGCTCCATTGAAAGAGCAAAAGATCAGCACGTTTCAGGATCAATCCAGACAGGAGAGTCAAGCCCAATCATACTTCTAACAACAAATAACTCTGAACTGCCTATACAGTTGCTGATCTGAATTCCTCTCAAATCTGTAGGTGTTCAGTCTGGGATTAACCCCAGCTCCATACCAAAACCTACCAGATGCATTGACTAAGATCAAACACTTACACAAGTGGTGATATTTTCATTGCTGTAATAACATACTGGGGGGCTTCATGCTGGGAGGACTAATTAATATCCAATCCCGTAAACATCCAATGAGCACTAAAAACACAAGTGAGTTCAGCAGAAGATCATCACAAAAAACAGAGGAGCAGGGAGTACACAGGTTGAGGGATGGATGTGGTGTGACTATCTAGTAGAAGTGAACGCAGCAAAAATCTACAAGCCAAATGCTGTATGAGTGGGAGCACGAGGCCACAATAAAACCTTATGATATAGGTCATAACACTAGATCATTCTGACTAAGCACCAGATTTATGGTCTCCAGGCTTCTGGATCTGTGGTCCTTCCCTAAGCACACAGATTATATGAATTAATGCATTGTTTCCCAGGACTTTGTTCCATAAAAACATCTTTACACCATCATGGTCACCAGAAAAAATAATATTCACTACTTACTTTCTTCCTCAAGACCTGAATCAACCAGCTAATACTGTAGTTCCTACAGGAAATTTAAGTTCTTTGCCACCGAGAGCCCAGCCTAGAGTTGTTTTACTTTACAGTTAACACACAAAAAAGTTAAGCCTTGAGTAAAAGAACTAGCTGTAGCCTTGCAACCCCAGCTATGGACAATAGAATTTCTGAGGATTTTTCCAACCAAAAAATTAGTTCTGACTTTTTTGGCCTTTAATGACTTTTATGCCAACACTCATTGTACTTTGTTCATTCAGCAATGGGAGGAAAACACAAGTTCTTTTAATATTTCATAGACTCTACACCAAAGGAAATGAGTCACTTTACATCATATAGATACTGCTTTTGAAAAGTGCTGGATGTCTTAAGTAATGGTATTTTCACACAAAACTAGCCATATGAGAAGATCTGTTCATTTTGCACTTTCTGGCTACGAACATTTCATTGTAAATATACATTGTGCAGAAGCTACTCGATCATTTAATTGAGATAAATCTGTTAATTCTTATAATAAATCTTAACACAGAAATTGTACTGTATTTTTTAAATCCTTATCAAGACTGATGCTGCTGTAAGAGCTTTTTGGAACAGATGGTTGGTTCTTTTGTGTCATGCTTTTCTTTCCTCCTCTCTTTTTTTTTTATTTAAAGCACATATTGTTAACACTTGACCTGATGTGTTCCTTTGAATAATTAGTCTGGCATCCTTAAAGCAAAGAAAAAAAATCTGAGATTTTTATCCTTATTAACAACCTAAATATAATTTAAGAAGCTAAGAAATGTCAAACATGCTTGTAAATAACACTAAGCATGGTAGGATTGGTGTTTTTCTCCATCAGCTCTAACTCTTCCTTCTGTATGCGTTACCTTCTTTGGTGGGTGACTTTAGCAATTAAAGAACTGAACCCATGTGGCACAGAGTGATCTCAGTTACCCTAAGCAACTTAATTCCTTTGAGGAGTTTCTCAGTACATCACAGGACTGGATCCTCAGTTCTCTTTCAGCTGTTACCCAAGTGAATAATCAATGAGACTCCTTGACTGAGCAACAACTACTTAAGTGCGAAAATATTAAAAGGTCTCTACTCTATACAAAAGACATCATTGTTAAACAATGCTGTGAGATGTTTATAGCTGCTCTCCCAACACTGAAGTATTTCAGGACTTGATGTTACCAGAACAGAGAAGAGTCCAATAGGAAAAAAAAACAAACCACAGTGTCACGCACACGTACAACATTTAACAAACCTCTTCGCATATTCCCAGACAACTGCAAATATTTTACTTGTTTATTTTCTCTGCATACCCTGTGCTCAGATATTAGAGAGAGACATCATTCTCCATCCTTCCTCTAGACTGTGAGGACCATAAACCTGTGATTTTACAGTGTGCTGAACTGTAACTCTGGGCCAAGCAGAACAGTAGGAACCCACTTGTTATGAACTTACCCAGGGAAGGCTCAAACAAAGGCGTATGAAATTCCTTTCACCCTTTTAAACTTGCAGAGAATAAGCATTACTGACACATCATCTTACCTATCTGTTGAAGGGCAGCTTTCATAGGTGTGGCAAGAGGTGCTTAATTGTCATGTAATATAAAAAATTAGAAGCAAATGAAAAAAAAGCAAAGATCATGAAAGGAATATATATTGACAAAATGGGTCTATGCAGGTGAAATGTATCTTCACCTTTTGAGACTCTCCCAGGTGTGAGATTATTCTGAGATTTCAACCTTGTAGTTAAATAGTAATATATCAAAAAGGTAGTGAAAACTGCTCCTATCCAAGAAGTTCTGACATCAGCCTCTTAGCTCTCAAGAATAAAAACCAAAACAGACTCTAAATTATCAACTCCCCCTAAACTTACAACTCTCAGCTAAGATAAGAGTTTCCAAAAACAAGCTTGAAAATCTAAGCATCCCCTCTTTTGAGATTACCAATTTAAATACTGTGTGGATGCCACAGGCAATTGTTTTTTTCTGTGAGGATCTACAGCACATGTCATTACTTATAGTGCAATGTTAATACTTACTATTTTCTGTCACTTTAGCATGATCATCTTAACTGAAACTGTAAATATTTTGAATCAATGTAAAATTAATGCATCTTTGCTATATTTTACTTGTATGTCTGTGAGTATGCGTGCATATAAATATATTCCTGTATAAATATATTCCCATACGCACAAAAATGTTAACAGAGAATTAAGGTTGCCTACACTCATTTCTTAAGTAAGTCTAACCCACATAAAAAGTACAGTGCTAGACAAATTCGTGCTAACTGGAAATTGGGATCTACAGCCATCCAGGACTATTAATAATAAAGTTGAAATGAGCAACCAGAGTAATCTCAGTCCATGTCTTAGCACGTAAATGTTCAGACTCATTTTCCTCCACAAAAAAAAAGTATTTTCTAGTTTTCATCAACATACTTTCTTGGATAGATTTACAAGGGGGCTGGAGGAAGACTGTCGCTTCACTGGAAGTGCATGCTGTGGTATGCATCCTGTTTCACGGGAAAGGCTGTGTTGTTTCAACACACTGTCTTAGCCTACCCACAAAACCCCACCCTCAGTGATACAGCCAACTCCTTCCAATAATATTCAGACACACCATCTTAATTTTAGCCTCGGCTACATTAATATCTGTTACCAACCCAGGCTTTAGAAAAATACAGAGCTGATTTATACTTTAGTAGAGAAATTAAAGATCAAAAAGATTTATTAGGGTTACTCTACCATCCCCCCTACCAGTGCATAATCATTCCCCACCGTATATTTTTTATTGTAATTAGACACTCAGGGCTCAATCCTGCAGAATGCTAAGTGTTCTGGCCCAGTCCAGCAGAGCGATTGGTTGTGTGCTTAACTGAAAGTGCCTGAGCAATCCTTCAAAAGTTAGCTATGAGTAGGTGAACCATCCTCTCTATTTAAGCACATGCTGAATTATTTTCCAGGATTAGGTTCAGAGACTCAGCATCCAATAGAAAAGACCTAAAGCTTTGTTTATGTCACCTTTGTATCTCTAAAATGTCCCACTGCAATCATTGTAGCAACAATGATGACATCAGTAGCAAACTAAGCTATTGGCACCCTGCTTTTAACAGCAACTGGTGCTGATTTTCACTGAACAAGTTTGCATAACATTATTGTACTGCTTAAAGAGCAATCACCTTTGAGCCAAACCAGTTAGCGGAAAACTCTAAGACCACCGCAACAACCACTTGAAATAAAAAAATACATGTCCAAAGCAAAACTTGTACTTAATCTAGTGATGTACTCTGGGTAAATTATGCTTGCTTATGAGCCTGCTGCTGCTGGAAGCATAGCACATTGCTCCAAAACAGTGACTGCCCTTCCAACCCCACAAGGAAATGAAAGCAGCAGAGGCAAGAGCAGCCCAATTTCATGAGGGAAGATGACCACCTCTTCACTGTACGGTGAAGGTATATACACCTCTGTCCTTTTTTCTCTTCCTTCTCTCCCCTTTCTTCCTTGTTTTCCTCCATGACTTGATACAATAAGACCCTACATAAAGCACTTTGCATTGTACAAGCAGTTATACAGGGAAAGTTCTACGCTCTCTAGTCTTGGGTGTGTGGTGGTAGAACAGGAATGAATCAATACATTAAAAGTGATTTAAACTTATGCTTAAATGTCAAAATTTATTTAAATGCCTATAGGTTATTTATATTATACACACAGAGGAAACGTATTCTATCCCAACAAGAACTTCCTAATATTTTAAATAAACACATGAAATATATGGCTGACTCTCTGCAGATGTGTGTGAAGTTTATAATCTTTAATTTTATTCCAAACACATTAATGTTTCTTACTTCAAAATGACCTGGCTAAACTGTGAAATTTGCTTAAGCTATTAAGAGTAAATCTGTCACACTGACAATTTCAAGCAGTGTCCTTATTGCTAAAAAGATATATACTGTAAGTTACAGGCTTAATGGCTATTGCTTTTTGCCCTAATGTGCACAAGTCCTTTACCTTCACATTTATTTATTTCCTGATAAGCAATCAATGTACAAAAGTAGAAAAGCCAAATGGATTAAGAGGCTGGTTCTACCCTGATCTCAGTCTAACAAAAAGGGGTTTTTGTCATGAGTAGAATCAAATCTACAGTTAGAGGATTTTGTCACTGATGATTGAATAGATCAGTATGAAACAGCATCGGAACAAGTACAGTTTGTCTTGTTCCTGAAGGTTAGAGGCTCCAAACTCTACTTAAGTCATTGACATGGACATATGCAGGGCACAGGAAATTTGTGTGCATTTGCTGTGCTACACAAACATTTAACTGCCTAGCACCGTAGCTGCGGTCTAAAACCTTGTCCTTTTGACACTTACATGTCAGCTTTCCTTTATCCATGAAAACAACATAACTACTCATGAACATAAAGGCAAGTGCATGTATGAGTGTTTGCAGGACTTGCCTACAATTGACTTTAACGGGTCACCAAATATCTATGAGACTTTCATTTTCCAGATATTACATGAATCAAACTAGTGGAAATAGAAAATACAATACTGCCTACTGCAAGACTGAGACATACTGTGGGGTTTCAGAATTATCTCTCTTCAAAGAAAATACACAATTCCCTTTCATTGGTGAGGCATGTATAAAGTGTTTCACACCTATACACTAATTGTAGCTTGAGAGTAATTTTCTAGCCCTTGTCACCAACCCTGCATCAAAGGAACAAACAGTAGTCCCATGCCTCTGAAAGTGGCCCATTCCTAAAGATTACTCTACAATAAAAGCCATAGGGATGACAGAGAAGTATGCAAAAAAGAAAACTAAAGCTGGGAGCTGTTCTGGAGAGAGCAAATGATCAGGAATATATTAAGTATAAACCAGAGCACAGGAGAATTTAGTCCAAGGACCAGGAAATGATTCCTAACAATGAAGGCTAGTAGAGTGTCAGGAGGGGAAAGCGGTGGAAGAGCTCATCAGCGGTGTCACTTAAAGCTGCACAAAACAAAGTACTTGTGGTGTATTGGCTGGAATAATTCTGCATTATCACAGAGAGGGTTAAACAACTGTTGACCCAACAGCTCTCCTCACTATTTCTCTGATTCTAAGCATCACATGTTATGTAGGTGGAGAGGTAAGGGTCATTGCTGCAGGAAAAAATTAACACGTGCGGTGATGTGTCAGATGTTACTGTACATACTATATACAACTGAAATCCCTGGGAGGAAAATATATTCAGGGCAGATTTGTGGATGACCTTCTAGTTTCATATGTCACACCAGACATAATGGGTTTTTACTCAAATAAGTGTTTTGTATGAAATTAGCAGCTAGTGGCCTGATCCAGTTCTCAGTGCAGCCACAAATAAAAGCCTGTATTTACTATATGTACAGAAAGGCACATTCTCAAAAGGCAGACTTTGGCAGTCATTCCTCATCAGGCTTCATAAAGATGCCTTTTATAGAACGGAAGGATTTCAAAAGATAATGCAGAGGAGGTGAAATCATTAATAAATCACAAGGAAGAGAGAGAACCAAAACATGAGACTAAAGAAGAGTTATAAAGGAAACCTGATCACAATGAGCGCAAAGCCTGTTGGAGACAGGCAGCTGATAGAGAGGGGACTGCAGCCAGACTGGAGCATTGCATACACACTATACCCTGCCCACTGCATTGCCTTGCAGAGGCAGACATCCTCTGTTACTGGTTTGGCTGGCTGCTGGGGCCATTGATAACCATATGAAACCTTGGAGTTAAGTCGAGTCGAGTGCTTTCAGAACAGCTATAGTGGGATGGAGTCAGGATGTCTGTCCATTACAATCCACATCGTGAGCACCTAAGGTTTAATCTAAACAAGGGACTTATGACTGCAAGTATATCGCTATATTGGTGTATCATATTGACTTTCTGATAATGTTCTAAGCCAGTCAGGTAAGAAAGAGAAAGTGCCACTGGGTACAAATTGTGGCATCAATTCTCTGCCAGACTGATCAATTGAATTTATATATTACCTCCAGCTACGTACTTAAAATCTATAGTTTTACTCCCTCCAGTGCACAGCTCACAGTTTAAGTAATTGCAAATACAAATGAATTTTAAAAGGATTTAGCAGGTTTTAAATTAAAAATGTGTGAACATTGTTATTTTAAACACTTTAAATTATTTACTAATATAACCCAGCTGATTAATTTTTCTCTTCTTTCTGTCTTTGCTTGATTTTTTGATCCCTGAAGCCTCAGTGGAGCTTAACATACCTCCAATAAACTGCAAACAGTAAAATAGTGTTCTATTTTACCCAATTAAAAAAAAAAATCTTCAAATTCAGTCTACAGAATAACTAACAAAATGTCAGCAGTACAAGGACTGTTAAATCCTGCATTAGAAACAGGCAAGTCATCAAGAGACATAAACATGCAGTTAACTTAAAGCACGAGTCTAAACGCTTAAGTTAAGCAAGTGTTTGGGGGATCTGTTTTACATGGGCACTGAGGTGATATAAGATGAGAGAGTTACAAAAAATGTTTAGTGTAATAGCTAAAAGGACTCTGGTTATAAGACACACTTGCTGAGTCTGATTTACCTTAATCAAACATTGCAGCTATCTTCTGTTTTAATCACATCTTTCGGATTAATCTGTAAAACACTTGAGTCATAAGATAAACATCACATCAAAGTAATAAATTAGGTCATTTGAACTTGTGCTAAAAAAGTGAGCACCATCTTATATTTTTCCATATTTTCTGACTTCAGTCTATTAATTGTAAAAACAATTCATAAGCTTCTTCGAATACAATAAGGGAGAGATTTGATGCAGTGAAAAGCATCTGCATACAGAAATAATGACAAGTGACTTCAGTGTGTCTACTTACAGAGACGGGTCCACTGCTGTATCATGGTTTATGCCTCCCTTATATGCTGCTATTGATATATGAACTACAGAATTTGTTAAGAATAATCTTGAAAAGAGCAGTTAATTCTTCTGCAATATCAGGTTCCCAGTTTACAAGGATGTTGCCTATCCCCTGAGCAGAGAAATGTGATAAAATTCTATTTGTTGTCTTGCTGGGAAAAGGTATAGGTAACTCTATATATGTTTGTCCTCACTTTTTTTTTTATTCAATTTGTTGAGTGAGAGATAGAAAAAGGAGCTAATATGTAAGGATTATAGCACAGTGCATAAAAACATAAAGTTGGGAATTTGCAAATAATTGAAGAAAGGGTATTATTGGTTTGAAGGAAATAAAATTATATTCTCATTATGGGGATAAATATACAATCACAAAAGAAATGTTTGTCCTTATTACTATTGCTTTTTTATTGTTAAAGTTATAATCTGAGGTAATTTGAGATTACTTTCTCCCCAGGTAATGCTACGGTCTTTATTCAGGTATATCTTCATCAAAGTCAACAGTAGTGTAAGTAAAACCTGTCAAAATTACTCTTACAGTCAGCATTAGTCCTGTTTTAAGACTTCTCTGATTGTGGTATTGTTTTTGTAAAGCCTGAAGTAGGGGGGATTTGCATTTACATCCAATGTATATCCTTAGGAAGCTGAAATTTTATCACAAGTCCAGGTTGAATATAATACAGAAAATAATTTTTCCCAATGCTGACTCCCCAAATTCATCTAAATCACTCTAGAGAGGACTTTCTTAATCTAGACTTCAATAGCAGTTAGAATTATCAGGTATCCCATAACATATGGGATGCTCATAATTCCAGTTTGAAGAACCAAGGCCTTACTAAAAGCATATACAATATATACAATATATACAATATATAATATTACTTTTTTCCCCCAGAATTCCCATTTACTTTTAACGTGGACAATGGATCTGAGGCTGAAAGACAGGGAAATCCTATTGCTCCACCGATGTTCCCATACTCTGCTGTATATTACTATCACAAAGCTTAGAGCTGCTGCTTTTTCAGTTTACTGTCATCTGCTTACTCTCTTTGCTCTGCTCCCCAGGTCTCTCTTGGATACTTCAGGCTTCTGGATAGCCACTAGTAGCAATTGTGGCAATACCCTACAGAGTAAGCCATAAGAAACAGTAAGGGGAACAGAAATATTCAGAAACTACAAGGTTGGGAGGAGTGGTAGAGTTAAGGGAATGCTTTTTAGGGCCCAAAGCCTCAAATTTAGGGTTTGCTCTTGCTTTCCTGAGTGATTCTATCATGTGTGAGGAATACCTTTAAGGTTAATGGGATTCTGAAATCAATAAGAATGACTTACTAATGGTTCAGGAAAGATTTTGCACTACAGAGTGTGAATTTACAAGGTTATTAGCTATTCTGCAACAGCTTTCTCATTCTGCAGTGATACACCACTTTCAAAATGGAATGAGGTACCCACAGGAAGACTGTTTGCAAGAGAAGATATCGTGAAGTGCCTCCATGCTCTGAATTTACACCCCAGCTCACCTACTCACAAGGTTCCTTTTGTGCACAAGTTAAAGTGTGTGAGATCAGTACTGCAAGTCGTAGGGCAATTTTTCCTGATTTGTACTAAGAAGTCACATACAGAAACATGTCTGTAAATTTAAGTAAATATTGATTCAAATAACTGAGACAGCTAGATTTAAAAGATTCTACTGAAGGAATGAGTTTTTAGGATGGGGTTTGTTAAACTTCCCCCCCCCCCCCAATAATCTGAGTTTGAATAAGATGTGTTATTTTTGCTATTAACACTTATTAAAGCTGAGGAGTCTTCAACTTGACTGTAGTTTTTTAAATAAAGAGTAAGGTAGCCCGGTGTTTCAGAAGGGAGCTGCAATTGCACAGTGATTCCATCCCACATGCAAAGGCAAAGCAAAAATCCAAACAACCAAGTCGCTTCATGAAGCAGCAATAACCAACAGAACTGTGTATTGCTGCCATGTTATGGGGTACTCTGCCCTGCGGCAGAACCAGTCTCATGTTATGTACCTAGAGGATATAGGCACTAGCAGTTTACACTGGAGAAAACACAACCCTTTTAGATATCTTGTCCTCCCTGGGTGAATTCCACCCTGATCTATGTAAAACATAGTATAGGCTAAAAGTGATGACTCCATACAGTTAACCTCCTGATACGGAAACAATTCACCACATGTTAGAGACTTTAAAATTCTCTTCCTTCTTCACTGCAAGAATCATATCAGTATTACTACTTCAGACATAAAATAATTCATCTGTGTTTTCCTTAGAAAAGAGAATTTGTTCAGATAAAATCTTGAGGAAGCAGCCTGATCTGTCTGGTATTAAAGGCTTGTTTGACAAAACAAATTTGCAATAAACACTCAGAAAACAGGAGCCATGCCAGTTAGAATGATAGAAAATCATGTCGAAGAGATAAATGGATCATTAAAGAGAAGGTACTTGAATTTTCATTACAGATCGCTACACAATCACTAAAGGTTTCTGAACTTGTCTGGCTTGTTGATCTTGTGTGCTCCTCCTACCTCTAACTATTATGCCTAATATCCATATTTTCGCATACCTTTTTGAAACCTATATATTTCATCTTCTGAAGGTATCATTAAAAGCTCTTTGTAACCATCAGAATTCATGAATTTTAGTATGCATTGGCCTGAACGGTATAAGAAACTGTTTAGTGAGTAATAATGTGAACATCATACCTAATGATTCAGAACCTGCATGACATAAGTGATGGTATTTTGTTGAACATATGGATTTTAACTAGAGCTTGGCAGCACAGGACCCTTGTTTAGTTCAGCGTGTTGGGCTGCTGGGGAAACTAAATCAGAGGGATGACTGAATTATTAGTTAGGATTTTTTCCTTTCTGTAGACATGCAAGTAAAATGATGCTGGAAGCCAAGAGATCTAGTTATAAACAGGAGGCTAGCTTTCCGTTTCGTCATTTTTTTAGTGTCGTAAAATTGGAAGAATAATTTTTACTATGCACCTAACTCCTGCAGTGCAATGAAGGCTTAAATGCTCAGGACCCAGCTGTCATTAACTGCTAGGCCCCATAAACACTGGCCTGAACAAGTGAAACGAACACTAATTCTCCAGTGTTTCAGATTCAAGATGAAACATGGATTCATTCCTAGGAAGTGCAGATCTGGTACTATTTAGTCTTGTGGCAAAAGGACAAGAAAGGAGTTCAGGAAGGTGTAGATAAAGAAATACTTTGGATTTCTACTCAGTCTAAGTGGCAGCAAAATTTGTATCAGCAGAGTCTTGATTTAATGAAGATAAAATTTTGACGCAAACTGGTATCTTTTGTCATCAGTATGAAAGCACTAGGATAAGACAGCAATATTCTGCAGTTGTTACTGGAAACCTTCCAGCCTAGAAAAGAGTCTGTATCCCTGCCTGTTAACCCCAAGCTCATGGCTCAACTTAAGAAACAGAACAAATTACCAGAAGGTAATAGGAAACAAATTGATTCCCCAGACCAAAACAAACTGTAGTCTCCTGACACTTTCCTCTCAGTACTTCCAGCTTTTAAAAAGGGATAGTCCTACTTTTATCCAGGCAGTTCTTTTCTTTTTGCCTGTCTGTGTCATTCTGTGACAGTTACACCACAAAGAGAAGAAAAAATGGTTTATCAGTAAATCTGGCAGGTACAACTTTGCTTTTGAACCCTCTATGTATAAACCTGAATGAGTTGCAAAATCACCCAGAGAAACATTACATGTGTCGTCAAAATCACATTAAATCACAACATACTCAATTTTCTTCTCCTTTCTGGGGAAGGAAAAGATTTTTTTTTCTGAATACGGCTGTCTTAAAGAGTTTGAGAAGCCACAGCAAATCAACGGCACTATCGCTCGTTTTCTAGAACCAGAAATATCCTATTCGATAACAGTTGATCTTCAGATAAAATATAGACATTCTAGCAAATAGTAACATACACCAAACAGGGGACAGGAGAACTGTGAATAGAAAAGCATTAGACTTTGATTAACACAAAATCTTTCTTTTCTCACTAGTACTGGTTTTTAGACCTTTGGCTGGGAGAGATGCAGGTGATGACTACAGAGAGTCAGAGAGTGGTGGGAGTCAGAGCTGTGCAGCAAATGTCCTTGCACAGCAATGTTTCTAATGTCAAAGGTACAAGTTGATCATCATACATGAGCCTCTGCCTGGGAGAGGGGGAAGTGCCAAGAAGGGGTGGGAGGTAGAAGAGAACCCTTAACTATTGGAAACTCCTAATATATAATGATGTAATCATACTATACATAATATAGTATGTTTTGAATAACGGGATTGCATTGGAATAAATATAGGTATTATCATTAAGGTCTCAGCTAAATTATAACTCAGAAAATTAATTTACTGCCTCCATAATTTTCTGAGCATCTTTATATTCTGTCCCAAAGTGTTGTTTAATGATTAAATTCAAATGCACTATTTGCTGTTAATAATTTATCCCAGGAATGGCTGCCTTACGATGGTGGAAGATCTAGTACCTGTACCAAATTATAGCCAAATTTGTGGCTGCTGTCAGTGCCAATGGTATGATTTCCAGTTGGCTTGCTCCTCTTCCAAACACACCTTGCACAGCTGCAGCCACTACAAGTCTGATAGACATGTCTGGCATCAGCACTGATATATTTACTTCTATTGAAGAATAGAGAGACTTGATATGAAAATGAGTCAAAAAAAAGAAAAATAAAAAAGGAAAAATCTCTAACAAACAAAAGAATAAAGATGATAAAGAAGTTAGTCTTACTATAAATTTGCTCTAGAGCAATTTTGTACTCTATCAGCTTCAGGTAGACCAACTGCACAATGAAAACTACCTGAAGCTGGCCTTGTATGTGTCTTAACTAAAGAAAAAAAATCTGGTATTGTTGCTTAGCACGTTTATGTACTTTCCAGCTAGAGATCCCAAAGTGTTTATAAACCTCCAGAAATATAATTATCTCCATTTCATAGCCAAGGAAATTGAAAGGCAAAATTAAGTAGTTTGCTGAGGGCCACACAGTGAATCATTTGAAGAACCAAATTGTTACCGTAAATCTCCACACCTAGGCAATGATTATGCTGTTATGACTCAGGCAAAATATTATTCTAGAACATCAATTGCTGCTGCATAACCAGTGTCATACACTGGCTCCTACACACTCTTCATTATGTTTAGCTGCATGCTGGACTCCATTTTGCTCAGCAAGAAAGTAGGTGCTCTTCAGTATTCCCCCAAAAATTTATTTTAAAGAGGCAGCCAGCTTTCCAGAGCTTGAAGTTTCTTCCTAAAAGATTTAAAAGCACTGTTTAAGAGTCTAACTTCATTTTGCCAGCTAACTTGCATCCAGGCTCAGCAAAACAATCCTATAAACATGTTTTTGAGGGGTAACTTCCCCTACCCACCTACAGTGGATCTGAGATAAAAGTCTGGGAGACCCTACCATAACCATACTGGTATCTATATTCTGAAGCACAAGAGAAAAATGTGATTTTCTGATGGCCACAAAGTAAACAAAGTTGGACAAATATTTTGAACTCACTTGACATCTGAACAAGTCCCATCACTTACAACTATATGGTCTAAGCTCTACTGCTACTGGTGCGGCTATGTAATCTTTTACAAGAAGATGGGAACAAGTTGTGTCTGTAATTCAAGCCAACTAGAAACTGTGATAAGTATTGCACTAAGTCAGCTACACTGTTTTCAATTTGATGAACATTTATGAACCTGGGCCTATTGCTGCCCTTTTCCTCACAGCTGCTAGCCTGGCTGAACTTGTGTTTGGCTGCAGAAGAATATGGAGACCATGAAAGCTTGTCTTAAAGATAGATGACTCCTTGATGACACTGAAAAAGTGATCTGCTGTTAAACACAAAACGATATTCTAGGAATGGCTCCTATCTAACATCAGTTTTTCATTTGTGTGACTCCAGTAATGTTCAGGTAGGCTTGGTGTTTTTTAGTTCACAAGCATTGGTGAAAACCTGCCCTCACTTAGACAGGATGTGGACACTTCTGAAATTTGTCCATTGTCACAGGTTTTGAACATTTGCTCTTGGTAACATCCAAACACTGGCTGCATTTACACACATTTCAAAAATTTTGTAGACAGTGCTGTTACTCTCCAATAACATCAGATACCGTAATTTGTATAAGCTTTTATGAGTCTTCTGCTAACAGAAGCATCCACATGAAGTACCTTTCATCCTAGCAAACAAGCTTACGCCTTTCAACCATAAAATTTATTCCATTTAAACAATTAAGCAGTCACTTCTCTTTCAATGCACTGTATAATCTCAAAAAGATGTACTAAACATAGCTAAAACCAATCCAATGACTTACTATTTCAAGCCCTCATTGCAATTTTACTAAAATCATCCCATGCCCTACCCCTATGTCAACCATATCTGTTCTGTCGTCTCTCTTTTCCCTTTGGTTTAAGATGAATCTATCACTACCTTTCCAACTTCAGGAGTGCTGCAGAGTCAACAGTTGCTGAATTCCACCACAGAACTGATGCATTTTAGCAGTAAAACCAGGCCCCTTTGACAGCATCATAAAAAATTCCTCTAAGGATTTGTCCAGAGAAAATCTGAACATTTTCACTACATTTTTAGTCCACAAATAATTTTCACAAACATTTTCACATTTTTTTTTTCTTTTCACAGATTTATAAACTCCCAAACTAGAAAAAACTCACTGCCATAATCAAGTCTGACCATTGGTATGCATAGGTAATAGAATTTTTTTCCATGAGGCCTCTTTTAGAGAGATATCTGAACTCATTTTGAAGATGCCAACTTATGGTGAGTCAACTACTTCCTTCAACAAGCTGTCCTAATATTTCATTATAGAAATCTGCATCTTTTGCAAGGTAGAATTTGTTGAATATGTCTGCAAAGGAAAAAGGCCCCATCTGTCATGTCTCTTCTATATCTGTTCACATAAATACATACACAGAACAGTAAGGTACATCACACCCTAAGGCTCATTTACCAATGTCTAGAACAATGCAGTGGTCCTCCTTTCTGCTTTGTCCTGGTATTTATTTCCATATTCTTCCTAAAGGGCATGTTCAAAAAGTGGACGTGGTCTTTCCAGTGTGGGGTGTAGAAACGAGGCTTAGCTCCCTGTTGCTGGTTGTAAGCTTCCCTTTTATCCACCTAAGGATGAATTGCAGTGAGAGCTCATGTTGTGGTAATAATTTCTGAGGACCCATCAAAGTCCTTTTCTGAGTCACTGTTTTCAGAGGCAGTCTCCCTAAATGTTCCTCCTAAATGTATTACTTGGCTTTTGGCTTGTTTTAAATATATTTTGCTTGTTCTTGACCATTAACCAGGCAATTAAAATCAGTTTATAAAAGTAGCTCATCTTTCTCATTGGTACGTTTATCCAATTTTGTGTTCACCAAACCCTTATATCTAAATGGTTGGCAAAAATATTGAATAGTATTGGATCAAACCTTGATCCATGGTCAGCACCACCAGCAATGTTGTAACTCACTGATGTTTCTTCATTAACATCTCCATTTTAAGATCTGTCACTAGGGCAGTTTTTAATCCATTTAATGTGACTTTTTAATCCTGTATAGTGCAAGTTGCTATAGATTGCTTGGGGCCCTTGTTTGTTAATTTGCTTTTTAAAAAGATGGTATATATTCCTAAAGAAAGTAACTTGGAAAAATCCTAATATGCAATAAAGACCATTGACAGCACTGTGTTTGTATCAGCCTAAGGAGTACTCTACACTATAAGTAGAGATGAAAAAGGTTTTATGTTTTTTCAGTGAGACTGGTTTTGCATCGCATGGTGGGGAGAAGTATTTCCACCAGTCTCCCGAAGTAGGGAAGTTAGGCGTCTACAAGACAACAGGGCAGGACTGATACCTCCATTTTCTACATTTTGATAAGCTGGCTAAATTTAGCTTCTTAGCTAGTTCCTTTGAGACCCTTGGGCCTAAATACTCTAAGCCTGTTGATATGAATATGTTCAATTTTAGCAGTTGCTGCCTTACCTCTTTCTTTGTTACAGATGGCAAACTTTCATTTCCATCCACAACATCATATGGGATGGATACATCCTCCTGTTTCATTCCAAGTGCAGAACAGAATTATTTATTAAACATTTCTGCCTTTTCCGCATCATTATTTATGATTTCCACCATCTGCATCTTCAGTGGAACTATATCTGACCTAAGATTCTTTTTGATGCTAAAATGTTTTCATATTGCCTTCTTGTTGTTTTTAACCATATTGGCCATTGATGTTTAACAGAGTGGTTAATTTCTTTTATCAGTTACTTACAAGTCTCAGTATATAACTTATCCTCTCTTTTTCCATTCTTGATACATCATTATTTTATGTTTTTACACTACTTTTATGTGTTTTAATCAGGACACTGACTACTGTACATTTTTGTGTGCAAGTTTATGTCCTTGAACAATTCCCAGTATTCATTAATACTTCCTAATTAAAATTTAAAAAATATGTTAACTGATTCAAGCCTGGATAAATTGGCCCTCTAAAACATCTAAGTATGCCTGCTCCATGTTATATACAGCTCATATTCATAAAGTAAATATAACCAGGCTGTGATCACTAGTCCTTAATTCTTCTTCCTGTTTGATGGTCACTGGTGGGCAATATTTATGTCTTTGGCCATCAGAATGATGTTCAGTTTTGAGCTTCTTTATGAAGGATGAATTTCTACACTCTCAGATTATCTGCTATTATTTTTAGAAGCTCCAGGGAATCCTGATGCTGGCAAAACAAAATCTCAGCAAATATTCCCCAGTTTAAACTCTGCTATGACAGTAGAGGGTTTTTTTTTCTTCCCACACTGAAGGAAAGATGGTGAAAGAGCAGCTCATCCCACTGTCTACAAGGTTGTTTTTTCTCTGTCATGTACAAGGATATCCTATCTATAGTTACATTTTGACTCAGAAGTACTGAATTCCTGTTACTTGTTTATTTTTGACTCTGCAACATGCGACATTGTATTTGATGCAACTGTCTGTCTCCAATCTCTCTTCCTAATTTAAGAGGATTAAAAAATTTAACCACTTTCAGTGAGATTCCAGCACTATGACACCTTACCAAGGTTCAGAAATATTAACTATATGACATTTCTTCTCATATATGAGTACTGCCTCTGCCCACTTATTACCAAGATGCTTGAATATTAGTTTAGCGATTATTTTACAATATAGTATGTCCCTTATCACTTGGTTTTGTTGCAGGTCTGGTAACCTGGTTGTAATTCACACACACAGATGTGCAGACACACAGGTATATATTTGCCACAATTTCCCTTTATTTTTACTTAACTCTGTGCTTAGTTTAAGGCCCTTCTGTCAGTTTTTCATTGACTGGTATGGCTGTTACTGAGATGGTCAACAGAATCAGAGTTTCCCATCCCTCTGGTGAGAAATCATCAACAGCCTGTCAGATGACATCTGACAAGGTATTAGTACCAGCCTACATCCTGCTAACTTTAATCTCACCTAGGTTTGACTTCAAATTCCTCATCTTTGATCTAGAAAAACAGAAAATTGTCACTTGTCCTCCTATTCCCTTGAAATGTCCTGCAGGTTCTTCCTAGTATGGTGTCAGGAAAGCTGCCAAGAAGGACTACATTTTATTGTCCTCCTAAGGATGCTTTCATGGGCTTTTTCAAGGTTCTCCTGGTCTGAACTATGCTCTAGTTCTCTTTATAAATGTTAATCCAAAAGTGACTTCTTAAAGTCAGTCAAACAATATGGAGAAATAAAACCATTTCATTTACAGCAGGTCATTGTCTTGCAGGTAAAATGATCAATTATAACTAGATAATGTATGACATAATTGCCATGTGAAACAGCTTGCAGGCAATCTGTAGACTGAAATTCTTTGCCTAAACTATTAATCAAATAACTTCAACTGATGAACAAAAGAATTCAGGTCTGCACTTGGATAATTTGCAAATAGGAAAAAAGAAATAGATTTGTCAAATTAATTATTCATTATAAGTAGTTCAACCAGATCTATCCCTTTTTATCATTTACATTGGTTTTAAATTCTTAAAGTGGTTTGGGAACCTTAAAGAGTAAAATTTGCTATAAATGCTTAATGCAATGATCATTTATATATGGCACTGTAAACGTACAAACATACTTTACTTAGCATTGAATTAGGCAGTGGAAACCATGAGAGAGTGGTTACAATACCTTTAACTCTCAAAAAAAGGTAGAAGTCTGATATTTTTCAGACAGACTGAAGTATGATCTGGGTTCCTGCAGTTTGAAGATTACTGCTGCAAGTGACCCGCACCACAGCTTAAGAAGCCATTGGCGCTGTGTCCGTACCAGGGCAATAAGATAACACTGGCAGGGATGCAATGGACACACTCCACAGTCCTTGGGCTACAGCAGGGGCCCGATATCTAGAAATGCTCATCTGCACCTCAACGCCGAATGTGTTTGGTGTTTTGTTTTGGGGTTTGGGGTTTTTTTGTTTGCTTTTTTTTTTTTAAGGGACTTACCAAGTTATGACCCAATCCAATAATACTTAGTGTGCCAGGACAAATAGGTTCACAGAAGGTGATCACAGAAGCAAACAGACAAATGTGTGAATACACCTCTTAGCTCAATCAGCGTGATTTGAGGTGGGACTTGTTTTTTCTAAAATATCACTGCTTTCTGACAACTGGAGTAATATCATCAAACACACCAGAATAGCTCAGATTCTGGCATCCTTGTCCGTAGTATGTAGCATCAAACTCCATATGCAATCCTACTGAAACTATGCAAAAGCTTACACTGTGTACTTTATGTATTACTATAATCAAAACTACTTGCTAAATTTAGAAGATTAAATGTGATTGGAGAGATCAGTGACAAACATGATTTTGAAGTCTGACAATGATGTAAATGACAGAAACAACATAATAGGATTTTCTTTTTCAGGTGATTGGGGTTTTGGGGGGTTGGGAGGGTGGTGTTGTTTGCTTTGTTTTGTTTTTTTACAGCCCTGGCATTTAGCAGAGAGGCTCTGGTTTTAAATCTGAGTAAGTCTGACATAGAATCACCCCGAGCAAATAAATATGAAACACTGAGGTCATGCTTACAACCACCTTTTTTAAGCACTTTCTGCATTAAGTATGCCACATCTCTGCACCACTTGTGTTATTCTGTGTAAGCAATGCAGTATTAAAATGACTTTTAATGACAAATAGCCCTATATTTTAGGGTTGAACATCTGTTATCCATTCAGACAGTGAGTACTCAATTCAATATTTGGGTGAATAATTTGCAAATTCAATGCATAGAAAATTTTGTACCAGTGCTAAGGTTAATTCATTTTTCCTAGGATGGTTTGTAGCCAAATGGAAACAAAATGTCCTCACACATTACTTCACACCCGCTTACTTCTCTGAGAAACTAAACAGTGTGTTGGACAGTGCTGAAGGGTCTAAAGATAACATGGGATAAAACAGGAGGTATGAATAAAGCAGGAAAGAGAAAAGTGCTTTAGATGTTAGTCTGCAAAATTTACTTTTCAGCTCAGTACAGCAGAAACAAAGTAGTAAAAAAATCTACAAAGGAACCATAATGAGAGGTACCACTATTTGAATTTATTTATTGTTGCAACAGCAGCTAGTAGCCTAGTTTCACAAAGAGAACAGCACAATACCCTACACATGGTGTTGGATAGAAAGCTTTCAAAAGTCTTTAAAACAGGAAGAAACACCTTTCATCCTCAAATATTTAATCTGCAGCATATGGCTTCATATGTTTGTTGTTGTTTATTTTAACACAAAAATACACCTGAAGATTTCATATTTCTAGTTACAGCACTCTATGGTGTTTCTAATGGGATGGTATCAGAGTAACTAACCTGTTACTTTGTATTGCTAAAGGGAGATGAGTAGTCCATGAAATAATTCAGTAGTATCTAGCAGTGCTTGGTATTCAAAAGCTTAATGGGGAGTCAGTGGCTGTTTGTGTGGGTGGTCTCTTTGCTCCTTGGTCTAGTAGTTTGGCCGTAGCAAATGGGATTAGTCTTAAAGACTATGGCTATGGAAGTAAAATGAGCTTAAATTTCTACATATACTTTTGATAATAAAATATTAATAAGAGTACCTTGAAGCAGAGCCCAATGGAAGTTGTTCAGTGGCCTTTGGATGAGGCCTTAAGAATTTACCATCTGTAGATTTCAAAGTTCATCAACAGCAAAAGTGAGCTGGAGGATAGTAAAAGGGTCTGAGGACTGTTAAAGTTACCATCTCCTTCTCCCTCCCCATTATACAAGATACAGGAAGTTAGCAGGAGATTCACGAGCAAAAACTAAGCCTGAACCCCCAGCACTGAACTGGAAGACCAGAACACTTTAATCCTTTTAACTGTGCCTGGCTCACCATCATCTAGCAACTCTTCACGGTGAAGGTCTGGGGAATGAGAGAGGGGGGCAGGAGAAGGGAGGAATGCTTTGCACCTCACCCACAGTTCTACAAACTTTATTAAGTAGAAAAGTCCTGTTCTTTAACAGGTTACCTAGACTTTCCCAAATGCTTCATTTTTCCCCCTTTTTATTGGGCTTCTCGCTCCAAGGAATCTCCCTGGAACCGGTTTTCACATGATAGACTGTCACTGATGATTAAAAGCTATGTCATCATTGACCTTATGTACATCATTATTCACAGCTAACTGGTTCCCGGGTGTGAAAAACCCTTTGTCCCTATAGAAAACTGAGATTATAACATTTTATCCAGAAATTAAGCCCAGCCTATTGATGTCTCATCATGGTTAGTGCAGTACTTGATTTCAACACATTAAAGAATTAATGAGTCCTATATACGCTTCCTATGTACACTGTAAACTTGCACGGTTATAAAGTTGTGGGGTCTCAGGTTGATTCACTAGCTTGGGAACAATAAATACAACTAATTGTTGTGACCACTGTTCTAGATGAAACCTGCATCTCTAATGAGGCTGAGTATAGGACAAAGTTGCTGCATATTGTCTGCTTTCAAAGTGGACAGAATAATTTTCAGCTCTTTCTCTGAAATTATGCCTCTGTTTTTAATTAAAAGAAGAACGTTTTATTAAGAAAATCCACGTGGGCGTTTTGTGATTCTTTAGTGCAGAATAGTAAATGACAAGAAATGTTGGTCTGCATGTTTTTAAAGCCTACACAAAGGTTTCAGTCCTTCTAGTGCATGTTAATACATACTCCTGGCAGCTTTTCTATACTAGCTCAATCATACGAACAGATCCAAATTTCACATACACAAACCAGCTGCCCAAGAAAGAAATGGGATAAACATCCTATTTCAGACCACAGCTATTTTAACACTTTCTACCCACTTTTTTAATACTGCAAGAGAGAGGTAATGGCAAAATCATGAGTCATTACTGTTATGTCTTTTACAAGTATCTTCTAATACTAAAAAAATTTCTTCCCAAAAGTGCAAAAACTTAAAAATAATAATAGTATCATTTCTCTAAATGAACAAAATATCTGAGAAACTTTCTTGGACAATATAATTTGGAAGTTTTCAACATCGCTTATTTTATTTCACAGCAAACTTACATTTTATCACATGATTGCTTTCCCAATTATAGTGTAAAATAAAAGGCATCATCAAATAGTGTAATAGGTGCAGAGGAAAATGTAGTTTTGTTCATCAAATGATGCAGAAAATAACGTGACAACAAAAAAATCTGTGTGTTGGGATGGGAAATTATTGCTATGGAGTTATTTGTCCTATATCTCCTCAATGGAAGGAATGGACAGAGGGCCCCCAGGTTTGGTTATTATTTTTCTGATAAAGTGTACACTGGGATAAAAGGAAGATTTCCTCTTCCAAGCAGGGTCTGCAGTCCTTCCGGTGAGTGTGTAATCTCAACAGTTAAAAGACAAATCACATTTATCCATAAAAACAGAAGTCCATGCTTAGGCTGCAGGGTAGGAGATTTAGGAAGAGAGACTGACAGTTTTTCTTTAGAAAACTGTTTGTATTTTTACTGCAATCTACTCAGACATATACTAATAGAATTTTAAAAGGTCTGTACACATCAACCGGTGCTCAGATCGCATGTTGATAAGTACCTCCCGGTGATTTTCAGATCTCCGTCTCAGGCGTGGGCCGGTGATTACCTCTGTCTGCCTGGCAGTACAAAGCACTAATCTGTCTTAAAATAAAGGCCCCGAAGAGCGTGCGGGGTAGCAAGCGGTGGATCACCATTGCATACCACAGTATTCTTATGAGGGCCTGCATCCAGGTCGCGTAGTGCAGGTATGTATTATTTATAGCCGTGTCTCTGTATGATTATCTCCAGTTAACTTGAAGCCTCTTTTAAAACAAAGGTTGCTGTAGTCCTGCTTGCCATTGGTGCGAGGCCCTCCTCGCTCCCGCTCTCCCCCACCGGTGTAAGCAGACATAGCAGCCCTCGGTCTAATTAGCTGTCTTTAAGGCAAGGCTAAGTGGGCTCAGCGGGGGGAAGAGGTTTTCTCAGGCCCCTCCAAGCCTCTCCTCAGCACTGGCAGACAGAACACGCGTGGCCTCCAAGAGGCACCGCAAACTCACTGACATTATGTCCATGGGTTATCATTATCATCCTTTTTTTAAAAACCTGATCGATCGCTCCCAACCACGATGATGCTTCAGGGCATCTCTCTCTCTGCTGGGGAGTGATTGACCATTGGGTATCATTAAAGAGGGGAGGCGAGGGGAGGGAGGGAGGGAGATGAGGAGAAGACAGAGGCAGCTGGGGCAGCAGCACCGGCTCCGGCTCCTCCTTGCGCACGCCTCTCCCTCCTGGACGCCGCTGACCTTTCACTGAGGAGCCAGCTGGAGCCAGGAGAGATTTAATTGAACGGCTTCCTCAGATGTGTTTGGGGTTTGGGTGATGGAGGAGGAGGATACAGCACTGAGAAGAGAGACATGAGGGGAGAGGAATGGAAAAGGAAAGAAAAAAAAAAAGGAAAAAACAACAACTTCGGATGACCTTCAAAGGCTAATTGCTTGGCTCTTCCTAGGCTTTTGCCGGGCTTCAGCTCGCGCGGAGACCCTGGCATTGGCAGTGCCAGGGCTGTCCTTCCCCAGGCATGGGCACCTCCACTGCAGTAGGCCTGCTGCCCCAGCTTTCCCCATCACCCTCCCGGTGCCACCAACCGTAGATGAGCCAAAGTGGCCGCCTTTGCCCCTCCTGGGACATGTCACATGAGCAGGCAAGGGTCATCCTAATTTCCCAGGCCTCCTCATTCATTGGAGAAAGGTCTTGGGAGGGGTGGGGGAAGGAGCAAGTGTCGCTCTGAAAGAGTGCATAAATACACAGAAATGTACATAGATATTTTCTTGTCTTCTTAACATTGCATTTTTCTTCATTTTGAGTACAAAAACAGACAGTAAACAAAACCAGAGGAGGCCCCAGCCAGAGAAACCCAGCCGCTGTTCTAGTGCTCGCTCTTTTCTGCTCACCTCCCATTTACTCGGGTTTTGTTCCTTTGTTTGTGCCTGGGACGCTGTACCTTAGCAGCGCAACCCACACGCCGCTGCTGCCTCCTCCTCCTCCCCTACTTTTCTCCCCCTTCCCCACACATCCCCCTTGATCCAAGCTCCCCCCTTTCCATTTTAACATAACTAAAAAGGAACGAACAGATCTCAGCTGAGTTAAATGGGTGACAAGGGAGATGGAAAGAAGGAAATTCATCCCTTCTTGTCTTTGAGAGCAATTTAATTAGGCCCAGGCCCCCTGTGAGCGGGTAAGGGAAAGGCTGAGGATTGGCTTGTCTGGGCTTCCTCTGAAGGCAAAAGCAGCCTTGGACACACATACAGAGAAAGGATTTTTAAAGGATCATGTAAGAAGATCAACAGATAAGCAGCTAATTTTGTGTACTTAGGGAGCAAATGAGTGCGCACACTCCCACTGGAATAGCCAGAGTGATGGGATGAGAGGAAGAAAAATGAGGAGGAAGCAAGGAGAGATCTTAAGGTATTTCACCGTTACTGCTGATTGCCAAAATTAAAGATTTATACTGCTTGATAGGGTACTCTGGCTATGGCTTTCACAGCGACTCTGCATGTGTACATATATCTATATACGTACATATATGGATATAGATTTTTCTTTATACAGCTCAGTTATTTCAAGAATTTTCATCAGAAAACCACTTTTAAACTAATTGGAGTCTGTGGAGAGGAAACCTCATTTTTGGTTCAAATGAATTTTCTGAAAAATGTCATTTGATTCGGGAAATATGACTGATCTGCCCGATTTCTTGATAAGAAATGAAATGAGCCGTTGTCCTTCAGGATATCATAGACTTGAAATGGGGGATTTTATGGTTAATGCCATCAGATAGAAGTGTCCTACTTTGAAAGGAGAAGTCCATCAGCCCCAGGGAAAGGCTGAAGCCTGAATTTCGTCTCTAAATCTGCAGCTGCAGTTAGAGCTGGCACAGAGCAGTGATAGATTTTTTTATTTTTTTATTTCCCAAGCAATAATTACAAAATAAATGACAATAAATAACACAAAGATTAATAACAAAAAGAAGTTAATACTTTTCCAGCTCTTCATTTTAATTCATACTTTTTCCCCTCAGTGATGTGGTCAGCGCTGACCACAGAGGCTAAAATTAGTCCACAATGTTACAACGTCTTAGGTTTTAATTAACTCACATAAAGTAAATCTGTATTTGCAGATGGCTGACTTCTTAGTGCAACACAAAGAGGATCTCTTGGATGTCAGTGTACATTGTTACCTCCATTTTTCATATGGGAAATCTGAGAAAGACAAGATAAGTGACTTTCCCAAGGCCACAAAAGAAATTAGTCAGAGAAACAAGAAAGTCCCTCAAAGTCCTTGCTGGAGGGCTGGCACCATTAGTTTATGTTTTTCATAGCAGCATATATGCAAACAGAAATTGAGTCATCCGGATGAAAAAATGAGATCAGGGACAAGAGAAAAGGCAAAGAGAGAAAGCCAAATAAGTGTAAGCAAATGTTCAAAAAAGCTGACTCAGGCTAATATTGAAGAAGCAGGTTTTACACAAGATATTAAGGAGGAGCAAACTGAGTGAGGCTTGTAACAGATTTGGGTAGAAGATTGTTTTACAGAAAGATGGTCTGCAAAGATTTGCCAGGCTACAAAGTTTGGATGCAAACTTTCAGGCATTGAAACTTGGACTTTTAGTTCTAGCCCATCTTGCCTCCTGCCCATACTGCGAGTGTACAAGCCTTAGGTACTCAACATGCTGTCCACAAAGTTTATGGCCAAACTCCTGTTGACTTTGCTAGGAGCGTAAGGAATTCTTTACAGAACAACAGCTATTTTATGGTGTGTTAGATCCAGGAAAGAAGGTCGGGTCAGAAGCAAGTTTCCCCTCAACTTCAGGATGCCACAAAAAAGCCAACAGGAGGAAAGAGAAGCAAGGAAAACCCAGGTGTTCATATTTCACAGTCAAGAAATCTTTAAGGAGCAGATAGACAATATGTCTCAGTTTGATAGGGGTTTATTTTACCAATGTGGCATCTCGTTAGTGGAAAAATTACCAATTCCTTTACTGACACTACTAAACTCGTTTCTCTGTATACAAATTCACTTCTCAATTAGTGGCTGGACAGACTGTTTCTTAAATGCACAGAATGGAAGCAGCAAGATGATGTACTACTCTAACCTTTTCCCTGTTAAATGGAAACAAATGGGCCTTTCTGTGATGCATCACTGATTATTCTCAATGCCTCTTTGTATTTCAAAATAATGTCATGTTAGAGCTTTGCCAGGGCTCTTGCAAGAAAGAAATCTAAAATGTGCTAGAAACATTTTACTCCCCCCAAAATTGCACATAAGTGCACATTTCATGTTTTGCACCTTCTTATCAGCCATGGCTCCCCAACAATGACTGCAGGTATAGATGAGACAGGACTCAACAGTGGTCAATAGGAAGACAAATCCTGGGACTGCTCCTTAAAGAGAGGATCTCTGTCTCTAAAACATTACTGTGGCCTGCCTAGGGTCTCTGTGAGGCCTGGGCTGCTTCAAGTTGTCATCCATGGGAATGATGTCTGGGGTTGCTTTTTCCAACCACCCTGAGATAGCAGGTGCAAATAGAGTGGGGTAGCTTCTTGCCTGAGCAGTGGTTTAAGAGTACTATGTGTGTAGACATGGTTCTGCTTTCTTTTCCCCTACTAGTTTTCAGTGGGTATGAAAACTCTGGATAGTGTGAAAAAAATCCTACACAAAAGAAACATATTTCAGTCTGTCTCAGTCAGAATGAAATCATATTGCAATACATAACTCTGAAACTCAGGCATAAGTATTACAGATGGAAAGGAGTTATTAGGTCATCTAGACTTGTGCAGGATTGTTCCCTACAGTATATTCCCCGGTTCTAAAACTAGTCTAGTTTTAATTGACACGGGCAATGGGCTTTCCATCATGTTCCTTGGGAGACTGTTCCACTGCCTGAACTCAGTATTAAGAAATATTTCCTGATACTCATCCAAAATTTCCATTGCTTAATTTTGTCTTACACAACCAATACGCTACTCCTTATACTGCATTCTGCAGCATGAGGGATAAGCTTACCACTAGCTTTGCCCAGTAAGACATTTCTGCTTATGTGCACTGCATGTATTCATTTCATTGGGTGGATAAATATATATGATATACAATATTCTCTGAGCACAACATACATTTGTTTTGTACAGCAACTGCTGAATAAAGAGCAGGCCAAAAAGAATTACAATGATGGAGACTTTGATGTACGAATAGTTAGAAGAGCAGAAGAGGAGAACACATAACTCAGCCCCAGATTGCACCCTCAAGAAATCATGTTGAGATTCCCAACAGGTAAACATCTTGACAAATCCTTACAAGCTTGATGAAAGCAGTTCGCAAAAATATCGTAAGAGCACAGAGTGGATAACACAG
>NW_008825614.1:6998924-7005436 GCF_000699105.1 Pygoscelis adeliae
TACCCTGTTTCGCTAAAGATAGACTAATGTTCTACTGCATGTAGTATCAATTAGAAAGATTAAAATATATCTAAGAATCTCAGGAAAAAAAATATACAATTACATAGGAAATGTAATGTAGCAAATAACACCTACAATCATAGCACAGCTTTTTTATCTTCAAAGTGCTGTACAAACACTGACTAAATGAGTAATCAGTTTACTTTTACAGATCCCCATGGAGCAGGTAAGCATTATGTCCAGATGGAGACGTGGGGGCTCATCCTGAGGAGTGCTGAGCAGATTGCTTCCCAAGACTTCAGAGAAGACTGAAAGTATATGCTTTTTAAGGCCACAGTGTGACAACATCGTGCATCCAGCTTTAGGTCTTCTCTGTACCAGGTCAAAATCTCTGAGACCACACAACACAAAACACTGATCTTGTATAATCTCACACTGCCCCATCAAATGTAAAGAAAATGGTTTAATGGCTTAATTTTGTAGTAATAAGCATTATACTAGGCTATGCATCATCTGTCCTCATCTCTCTAACTTCACACTGAACTAGGTATTAACTGTCCTCCAACATAAAAACAACATAAACACTGAATAAAACCTTGAAGACAATATAAACTCTCAATAAGCTGTCCCATTCTGCTGATGCCCATAAAAGACATGCATTTATTCTGTCCTGTAAGTACAAGATCTTGCAGTAGATCACACAGTGCCGTTAATGGCTATTAATGAACACAGAACTAAAGCTTTAACTTCACAGCTCATAAGAAAATGATCAGGACAAAAAAAGCAATGTGATGTGGTGCTCAGAACTTCAGCCACATCTACGATCTACTGTCATCCAGCTGGTTGGTGACAGGAATTTGGTGTACAAGATTAAGTGTGTAACACAAGCTGTTGCCGTTCAAGTGTGGAAGCATATCAAGGGTGACAAAATCATCACAGATGCTACTAAACAGTGACAAGTTCCCTATAAACACCATTTACTGTTGCAGAGTAGCTAGTGTTTGACTACCACTCCTCTTCTACTAACCGCTGTATTAATAGTTGGTTGAGTTCAAAGAGCCAGGGAGCATACAGCTGGCACTCATCCTACTACTCCTGTGTTCTGCATTTTGCAGTACATGGCACAAGGTATAGCAACAACAAGACATTTCTCCTGATGTGCACTGGGCAGAGGCTGAAGAGGAGGAGCGCAGGCCAGAGAAAAAGCAGGAGAGGTTGCTCTTTAAACAATCTGTAAAATGTTAATTAGCATTGTCCTTTGCATAACTGTAGGTAAGCACATAACTACTGATTTTAAGGCATTCACCCAGGTTGCATCTAGTTGCTTTAGATTCTCTGATTTTTTTTCGTGGTTGAGTAGTCACTCAATTACTTGAAGTGACACCTGAGTACAAATCTTCTGAAAAGAATATATTGTCCAGGGGTAGGTGGGAAAGCGCTAGCAATAGGAGGCATTGTTTGTAAATGGGAAGAATGGAAGATAAATTTCCCGGCCATATCAGTCTGTAACATTCTGAGAAGCAGGGATACGTGAAATATAGGCATTTGGGACCAAATCAAAGCCCATTTTCCTTTGTACGTTCTTATCCAACACTTAGGCACTTCAATGACTTCTGCTGTGAAAACTGGGTAGAGGATGTCCTACCCTTTACACCCACCTGCATCATTCCTCCCATCCCTACGCTGCTCGTAGCCATGTGCTCCTAACATTCCCTCCTTCCTCCCAAAATCTAGTGCTCTTCTCACCCTCAGTGAGCTGGTCTGTCTCATTTACCTGGAATAAGAGACGTTGCAGGGCCATTGGTTTGACACACCAGAAGCAGCATAAGGGAAGTGACAAATCACCTGCTAAGGACAGGAGAGGAGTTGGAGGAGCAGGGGAAACGGAATAGCAAGAGCCTGATGGTGGTAACAGGCTCTCAGGTAGACTCAACCACATAATGTGATTTCACCCTCAGTTTAATTTCCACCTCCTTTGTTTTCATCTCTGATACTAATTTTGCCTTTATGCCCTATATCAGTGAAAAGCTAATTAGAAATACTGAGGCAAATAGAGCTATGCATTAGATGTAGAAGTACAGTTCATACTGTACTTCAGTGCTCCACACAGACAGTGTATACATTCCTGAAACCTGTGTATTAATTTGTAAAGGGCTTTGAAATCTTTTTAGAAATAAAAACCTTGATGAAATAAACCTTGGTTTATTTCATAGAATGTATCTTTGAGTACACTAAAAGCACCAAGTTACAAAACTCCAGAGTAACACCAGACTCATGGAGCCTAGGTCATAGTTAACAAAAAAGCAGCGGTCCACACTAGCATTTTATCAAGGTACTTAACTTTTACAAGTATATAACATTTTTAATTAAAAAAAAAAAAAAAAGCAGAAGGAAGGCTCAATATAAATCCAAATGTGAGAGAATGAGTTTACCACTTATTCAAAAATCTAAAACTGAAGAGTTACAGCAGAATTCTAAATTGCTGGTATCAGCAAAAGGAAAAGAAAAATTACTAAAATGCCTCTGTGCAGTCAAAATCTAAAAATGTCATCTAGACCACCTATCTTTATCTTTTATGTGACCAACCCCCAAAGTACCTTGGGAAGAAGAGTTCTCACAAAAATACACTTCCACTCTTTCTCCTGTCCCTCCTCCATGTGAGGGACGGAAAGAGCACTGCTTGGTCTCACAGGTAATTTTTATTCAAGTATTGCACACCTTGACAATAATGAAATATACAGAAAGGCGGAGGAGATTGAAACGGTGAAGTATGGATCCCAGGCTGAATGACAGCCTCTGGAACCTCTCCTTCTCTTTGCTGGACCTGTTAAATCTGCAGTTAGTGATGGCTTCAGGGAGGATAGGGCACCTTAGCATGTGTCCCTGTCAGGATCAATAGAGCAAGGGATTGAATACCCCCATTTGGATGCCTGGAGCAACCTGTGACCAAACCAGGGGAAAAAATAAGGGAAAGAATGCATTTAACTTATCTTATAAAGAACATATTTTCAAAAATCTAATCTTCTAAGGGTCTGAGTAGCTTCAGGGTTTTGTTTATATTTTTCATTTAGGAGTCTCCCTTGGGTCTTTTCTTTGCCAGGAGCACAGTGGGCAAAATCAGGATCTTTGGCTTCCCCAATGTGCTCAAGAAGTCTATGGATAATTTAAGCTTTCCTACTGCAGTAAAATAGAAAGTTCATAAAAATAAATAGAGTAATACTTTGCACTCATTCCACAGGAGGCTTGTGCTTCACAAAAACTATTCAGTAAAACATCTCTTAGAAGTAGGTAAGTGTTGTTTTCCCATTTCACAGATGTGAAATGGAGATACAGGATGTGTCAAGACCACCTGAGTCACTGAGGACTATTCTTCAAAATAATAATTTTGTTTTTCTGGAAGTCATGACTAATTCATGTTTATGTGACATGTCACCTTGGCATGCTTAAAACAGTAATGCCTAAATATATGGATATAAGTGTGTAAGGGGTTTGATGGAATTTCTTACTGTTATCCTCACCTCTTAGTGGTGCATACCACATCCACAGCAGAAACAAACATATACCTGTCCTTCATCCATTACAATGCAAAGCCCTGTTTGAAACCGCTAGTGAAGATATATCAGAACTAAGAAAGTGGAAGTTGACCTGGAGCAGCAAAGCCACTTGTACAATTTTCATTCTGCTAACTGTTATCAGACAATGATGTTTTACATCTCCGCAACAAAAGCTCCTCCAAATCCAAATGACTTCTGAAAATGGGACAGGTGCTCCTAAAAACTGATTCCAGTGTCTTTCTGATGCCATCCTCTGAAACTGTGATCAAGTGTACAATCCAGATCTTCCAAAATCCCAGTTCCTCATTTAATCAGCAGAAATTCTATCAATAGAAAGCCTCTGAGATCATCAGCGTAATCTCAGCAATCATTGCGTCAGCAGCAGAAACAGGACATGTCGCTGTTTCTCTGTTATCTGTGAAAAGCTAGCTCGTCAAATGGCTTTTGGTTTTCCCTTCTTCCAGATATGAAAGTCCATTAATAGGCAGCTAAAAAATATATTAAACACTTTTGTTTGATTACTTTTCCATATGAGCAGCTGCTGTAGTCAGGACATATAATCCCAATGGCAGCTAGTGGGGAAGGGGATGACTTGTATGATCTCAAAGGAAGATTTAGAAAGAAGGATATTCTTTCAAGAATGATTCAATATATATCAAAACCATAGCAATAACAAGACATGGGGCAATTCCTCCCTTTCCTTGCCACATTTATTTATCCTTCTCTCCATTTGATAGTGTCCAATCTTCTGCAACAGGCAGAAGTATAAAGGATGTAAAAGACAAAAAGGTTTAAAAGAAATTCAGAATATGTCAATAATCAGCTTGGTTTACTTTGTTTAATTGGTACATTCTTCATCATGATGGCTACTTTACAGGGATCTCTCCCAGGAAGCTAATTTAGCCTGAATAATGGGTACCTTAGCCTATTAGACTAATTTTCATTACTGGAGACAGTGGTATGGAACTTAAATGCCATCTAACCTTGTTTCAAGCAAGTTTAAAATCTAAAACAGGATAATTTAATCTGTTAGTGTAATCAAAGTTATCACATATTCAGGAAAAAAAGATGTGAGCTGAATATTTTTGTTACAGACAGAAAAACACCTCTCCCATGTTAACTGAGTTGCATATCTAACCCATAATCCAGTTTTTCAAGACAAGATCCAACTCACCTGGCTTTAATGTCTAACTTCTAGATATTTAAAGTTACTTGTCTATACTTTTTTCTAAAGTCAAAGGAAACAGGCAAGTCAAGAACACAATTAATTACATCATTAGCTGGATGGGGAAATTAGAACATGGGAGATTAACCTCATTGGAGGTACCTCTACACTCGTTATAAATGGAACCTAGAGGACTTTCTTAAGAAAGTTAAAGTTAGATGGACTGAATCTTGTTCTCAGAGCTGTTAATACCAGATTCTTTTTAGGAGGGTGCAAACAATACAGAGATGACAGACTAAAATGTCTGGGTTCCCTAAGTCCTGTTCATTTATCTTCCACTTCCCTATTTTTATTCAGTACAGGAGTTGACACAGTGTAAAGTCCATTTTATTTTAAATAATTTTTTTCTCTTGATAAGGTAATCTGACTTTAATGGTGTACCTTTAACCTGTTTCTCTCACTGGTTCTTGCTGCTGCTCTGACTAGCTCAGCTTCCAATTCTTGTTTTTCAAGGCCATTTTCCCTGTTAGTACTAAATCCTTGCTTCTCCTTTCCAGTGTCCCCTCCAAGTCCTTCCTCCTCATCTTGACTATTCTCCCACCATTTCCTGAATGACACTCAATTTTTTTTGCCACCCACTGCAAAATGCAGTCTGTCTCCTGAACGCTATCCAATTCTACATCCATACCTGAACTGATAAGGTGTTTATTTAAATATGTTATTCTATCAATAGCCTGCTGGAATCAAGAAAGTTGAATTTGATCAAAATAATCCCGAAACACAAGGGTCAGTGGAGGTAGAACTCTGTATGCCTTATTAAAGAGGGTTCTACTGTACAATGGTTATCATAAGAAAGGGGAAGAAATGTCAAATTATTAGAGGAAAACTCTTTAAAATTCAAAGAGTTAGGAAGATGAATGACAGTTAAATGCCTATTACCTTAAAATGCCTGTAGGTAACCTCAAAAATTTCTTCCTTACCTCCTAAGCAATGCAGTTTGATGTCAGTCCTCAAGTGGCATCTTCAAGCAAAAAAAACCAAACCAAAAATTTCAGAACTACTTTAGCTTTATTACATTTTTATTCTAGCCCACAGCCACAAAAAAAACACATAACTGCAAGTTTCTGGCCTGTAAATTACTTCCATCTCATTCCACCATGTTGGGAGAAAGCATGGTGGAAACCTCCAAAGGAAGGAAGCCTCAAGTCATTGCAACACTCCACTCATCCTGAGATCAACAGTGGCATGAAGTGGGATCTGGATAGCTCAGAGATTTTGGCCATGGAAAGTCAAGATCACAGAGTATTTTTTCTCTTAAGGACTTCTTTCCTTCTCTTTCATTTGAACACCTTCTTTCTGCCCTTATGGCCTATTGCCCTCAATAATATCTGCCTGCTGGCCCGGCTACACCCAACACCTTTCACAGTTCCAGCTATGCTGGTCTTTAAAGATAATCCAGCATTTGGATTTAATAAAACAGACTTGCTGCATCACATCAGTCACATACTCCACTTTTCAAAAGTGACTTGACTAGACAGAAAAGGCCAGATTCAATGCTGTAATATCAGTGTAAACATGAAATTGGTCCTCTGACCTTAATGAAGTCTTACAAGACCGACAGCAATGAAACAAAGAGCAAAAACTAATCTGGACTCAGATTTCAAACCTTAGTGCATCATTCAGCTAACACTGGTCTAACATGTGGGACTTCTGCAACCACACAAAAAACTATACCACATTCTCTATGATGCAAAAAGCATGACATTTTTTTCCAAATGTATTTGTAATCAGCA
>NW_008825614.1:7005474-7028117 GCF_000699105.1 Pygoscelis adeliae
AGTTTGTAAATAATAAAAAAAAAAAAGAAAAGAAAAAACAAACAAAACACCCAAACCTCAGCCCAGTGAACATTTTTAATTGTGCAAAGTCATTATGGAATGACAAGGAGAAATATCATAGGCATAAACTCCACCACTTATGATTTTAAGACTGAATCTACACAGCACATTAAAAGAGCATACATTCATGTTTAAGGTTTACACACAAAACTGACTACCAAATGAACAAATTGGTTCCTCAGGGATACCCAGCAAGGCAGCCAAGGCTATATCTTGCATTTATCTACCCTTACACCATTGCCAATCTCTCTTCTCATTACTTTTACCATTGTAGACCTACTAAAATTTACACCAATTTTAAGATGACAGTCATGATACATTATAACTAGAGGTTATAGTCTGTACTAGAAATTCATACAAGTTGATCCCTGTCTCAGTTGAAAGAACATTTTGTATTCTTAGTTTTACCGGGAAAATTGGTGGGATCTAGGTGCTTTTTACATAAGCTGTACGTTATGTCTTTCCAGATTTTGGGAGATTCACTAGTGTTTATGAAAAACATTGAATGGTCAGTCCTAGAATATGCATTGCTGTCTTCCCTGCAAGATTTTGTGATGTGATATCTTGATAATTATCTAAGGAATAATGTCTTGGTTTATTGTGCTAATTCACAAATGATCAGGATTGTATTCACTCTTCTAAGCTTAGTCTCCTAAGAATGTTGAAATAAGGAGTGGGATATATTTACAATGCAGACATTTATATCAGAGGCAGTTGTTTGGAATTTCCATAGGTCAAGAGAGAAAAATAGACTCTTTTATGATATAACTGGATGACATCATAGATGTCAGCATTAATAAGAGCAGTGTTCCTGCCTGTTGTCCACAGCAGGAAACTTTCGGTACCTCCAAGATAGACACCTACTTTCTAGATGCCTGAAGCTAAGTGAAAGAAATCTCATCATAAGTGCTGCTCTGCCTGTGGTGAATTTGTGAGAGACAGTGTCCTATGGAAGCTAGGATAAAATCAGTTGCCAACCTCACATATGCCAAACAAGTCAGGTCTCAACAAGCTATGTGAATATCCCTCCTGTAAATCTGCCGAATTTTACAGAGGTATACAGTGAGCAGCTGATAAAAGTCAGGGAATAAGTTTTCTGTCCCTGGCTTGGCCACTGTGCAACTGCTATGTGACTTCAAGGAAGACACTTAATTCTCTCTGTGCTTCTGCTCCATTTTCCACATTTTGTTTCTCCACCACAGAGAGGGAGGAAGAAGGCTATTCTTCAGTCAGCCCTTTGGAAGCTTTTGCTTCTAAAGTGAATTATATAGCAGCCAAAACATATATTTGGTGCTAAGGGATATCCTGAAAGTATCAGCCCTGCAATCACTGCAGCTTGCATATATATATTCTTTCTAACTTTTAGACCCATTATTTCAAAACCTGTGGTGTCTCAGGTCAGGCTACAGTTAACTAGCCACCAGCCTCTCAGACAGATTTTGTAGATGAACTGGGTTCTTCAGTACCACAGTTGAGGCTAACATCAAGTAATACTGGTAATAGTCAAACTAGTTAGTTACACACATGTAAAGAGCCTGCATGTTAAAAGAAATAAATAAAATAGGTTTCTTTGCCTGTAAGTTGTTGAGAATGATTTTTTTTTTTTCCTTATTTTCTGGGATACATGCACAGCATGGTGTTTCATTGCTATCAATACCATATTGTATGCAGTGTGGAATTTAGAATGACAGCAGGATGGTTTGTATTGAGAAAATGCTAGCTGAACTGTACTGCAGAGTCTGTGTGTTTTTCTCATTGCTAGATCTCTTTATAAGTGCCTGAAATATCTTTTTAAACTTTTTTTTTTTTTTTCCTGTAAAGAAGAGAATATATTTATTATGTAACTGGTTATTTTTTGGTCAAACAATGAGGCTGTCATTTTGTAGAAATATTGAAGGGGGAGGGGAGGGAAGGTAAACATCCAACCAATATTAGCTCTGAAGTGCTGGGTAATTGTACAGGGCCCTGGGCAAAAACAAAACATAGATGTGCAGTAGTCATAGCACATCTTGTCTTAACTTGTCTTTGTTAGTGTAAGTGAAAAGGTTAATGCTGTTCAATTCCGTCAACACAGAATGAGGCACTGTGGCACCTTTGAAATCTAAACTTACCCACAGTGCAACTGATGTGATTCCTGAGAGAATCACATTATTTACAAGTTAGTTTAATAATATGAATGCCAATTAACCACGTGCTGGTGTATTATATTAAAAAAAAAAAAAAAAAAAAAAGCCCAACAGATTGCTTTTAGTATGCTTATCACAGGGTAAAGCTTTGCTGCTGTCTACCAGCAGCATATGGTAAGGTCTCAGCCACCTACTAGCCATAAGGGCTTAATCCTACTAGCCAAGACAGATACCAGGGATGGATCCCTGCAAGAGTTTTGAATAACATGCATGGCATTTCTAAGGAATAAAGCTGCCTTTAAAGCAGAATAATTGATGATGACTTAAATTCAATGCCAATTAAAAATGTCAGAGGCTGCTTCTTGACTGCCTTGCACTTTGTGTAGTCAGTTAAATTCAGAACAAAGTGTGTGCAAGAAAGCTGCCAAACCGTCCATGTTTGGCACAGACCTGGCAAAGATATTTATGGTGACACAGGTGTAAGTCAGGGAAGAAGCAGATCCTCAGATTTTAGGGCCGCATCTTCACCAAGAAAAATGCCATCCAGCTCACCTTAAATCTGTGGAATTGCCTAAACTGTAAATCAAAAGCATCACAATAAAAGTGAAATAAATATTAGTACTGACTATCTGCTATTTCCTTATGAACCTCTGACTATTCCTACTCCTTTTCAGTTTTCTGTTTGTCTAACCAAATGCTTCAGAGCGTTCTATCTTTTGGTGCCAACATAGTAACTCTTTATAACACAGATGCACTAACCTCAGGAAACATGTAGCAAACAGGGATGTAATCTCTCCCGTACACACCTTGCCCTATTAACAGGGACAGAATATTTCGATTCATTATTTAGAGAGTAGTCAGCCTAAAGGGCCAGGTATGGCGAACTTAGAGTTCCCAGCATACCGAACCATTGCAGTGCTGCCAACTTAAAACTCTGCACTTGAGCAATAGTATTCATTTTTACCAATTGCAGACTTGAGTAACCAAGCCCTACCCACAGACATTTCCTTAGATCTTCTATTAGCTTCTATGCATGTGATCCCAACAAGCAGTACTCGTGTGGGAGATGTGAATAAGAGGTCAATGTGAAAATATACCCTGGTATCGCGACTGCCAACTCCAGAGCTGGAAGTATGGCCACAGCCACAGGCATACCTAGCTTGCATAGGATGATTATGACACTGAATCTGCATAATGCTTCTGGCTCCATTCCCAAAACTACCCTCTGTACTTGCTCATGCAGGGCTGGCAGAGGATTACTCCATGAGGCACAGACAATACAGAGGGCCCCTGTTCTTCTGCTCCTATGGTGATGCCTCCCTTAACGCATCATGAGGTCATGCAGACTCCAGACTGGATTTTTCTGCCACCATTTATGACTAAACATCCCTTATTCTTGTCTTCCCCACTCTGAGCTTGATTTCAGAGGATTTCAGTTTTCAACATCTAAAAACATGAATATGCCAAGAAGCAGACCCAAAGCTGCAGGTATCTTTCCTATATTGCTAAGGATTAAAAGGGATTAAAGATTCTGTCATATACCGGCAGTACATCTATTTCTACTACCATCAGCCCCCAAAATGTGATCCACTATTTCAAGATCACTCATTTTGAGATGACCAGCTTTAGTACTGGGCATCAGATTTCCAGAAATTATTTCTAGCAGTGGAATCCCGTTAAATTTAGTCAGACCAAAGGTATCTGGAGTTGAGCACTTAAAACAGGGAAAGAAAACGTCTCCCTGCCCCACTACACACCTAAAACCTCCAGAAAGTGAACACTTTTCAAAATGTATTTATTTTAATTCTACCTTTGATCACATTTCACCTACATTTTATTTCAAAACCTTTTATTATGAGCAAAACTCTGAGTCACGCTCACGTTATTTTGATTAAAAAGCAAAAGGTCTAAAATACTCCTCTCTCTCCATCTCTCAGCAAGCAAAAGATGGATCAAGTCTACTCCACAACAATGGTCCAACCTCCTTTATTTTGATGCTCTCTGTTCACCTTTTCCTGGCCAGAGTAGTAGTTCTGATACGGCTGGAACCCATCCCTACAGACCTACCTAAATTGCTTTTGGGACCCTACTCCAAGACAGAGAGTGGATGAATCCACTAGGGAAGAACATGCCATATCCGTAATACCTGTGAGCCAAATTCTTGTCTTCATTTGTATGAGTAGGTAGAGAAAGTAGTGTGACTAACTTTCATGAACACAGGTGTTCATAGATAGAAGTAGACCTGGCCTGTTTGTGTGTCCAAGCCTATCATCTGTACATACAATGAGGAAAAGAGAGGAAATAGGTTATCACGTAACAACAGAAAGAAAGTGGTATTTGCGTTCAACGCCAAAATAAAAATTGAAGCAAATTGAAGTATCTGCAAACAGGAACATGTTAGAAGCACCTTTCAGACTTCGGCTTTCTTTGCTCAAAGAGGAGATCTGTCCTCCTGTTTGCTATTGACGTCTTTCTAAAACAACTTTAATTTCTCTTGCATTTAATACCTGTCAGAACACTTGACAACACTCACAATCTCTATTAATCAAAGTTTCGGTAGTTGCTGCAGCCTGAGAGGGAGTATAAGCCTTAAGATTCAGTCCCCGCTCAAAAGGAAAAAAAAAATGGCGGCAGTTTGCCTGACAACAGGGTAAACAGATTATTGTGTTATTGCTGGCTGATTGCCGGAGTTATTTTGGAGCTCCATAATTCGTTTAAAGAGATTTTTGACATTTATGAAATGACTTCTATAATCAACTGACAGTGCAATATCCTATAATTGTTCAATTAAAAATGACTACTAGTGCATTCATTTATTAGTAGAATCAGATAATTGTCTTGCCACTAAAGAGTACTTCACACTTTGCGCATCAAATGAAAATGTTTGAGTATAAATCTGTGGCACAGCAGACAAAGTCCTGGGGATTTTTCAAGTGAAGGTGTAATCATTACAGGCCTCTGAAGTAAATATAGTTTCATGTGATAATCTTCAAATGGATTGTGTGTGTCTTACAAGACACACTTCTGCATAAACTGTCACATCTGGCAAGATGGACATGAACGGGTTTTCTGTGGCAGGTGAGAATCCTGCGATTTAAAACAGGGTCAGCTTAAAAATTGGCATCTAAATCACGGAGCTGATCTTCCTTCGTCTGCTCCTCCTGTTCCTTGGAGGGCACTGTTTTACTGGAGGAAGGCTGCAGAGGTGGGTGCGCAGGTAAATCAGTTTTGCATGGAAAATTGCACTGGAATATGAACCCATAAGCTACACAGCCCCAGTCACAAATGCACATGCACACCCATACCCTGTGCTCCTGGAAGATATCAACATCTTCATGAAATATCTGGTGATTTTTAGATATATTTGAAGTCCACTTGAGGTCACTCAGCACCTTGAAACAATTTCGGAATAGACACTTTCTCCTTAAAATTGAACATTTTAACCCACATTATCCAAACCATCTGCTAAGCAAAATCACAGATCAATTTTTCATTAAATAATAAAAAAGCTCTGTACATCAAGTAAGTAGAGATCATATGGAAAACTGTGTAAGCAAATCACTGAAAGGCAAGCAACAGCAGCAACCCCTTCACTAATATAATGATTATTTTTTTTTAATTATCTCGCTGTTTCTAAGGACAACCTTCCAGAATTCTTGGCTAAAACTCACAATTTATATTCAGATAATAATAATTAAAGAAATCCAGTGCACAGTCACCAGATGGAAGATAATACTTAATTTGTGGCTGCTACAGTATACTATTTAGTAATGTCATTTCAGAGTCTCAGCTGAGCTTAAACCCTGTTCCCCTCTTCCATCCCTCCCCCACCGCACACCAGTTTGATAACAGAACATAATGCTTCTTCACCTCGTACTTGAGCTTTTCTCTATTGCCTTTCCTCCAATGATCTTCAAAAGCTTTAATAACCAATAATTAATGAGTTATTTCTTATACCGTGGCTTAGCCAAGTGTTGCTTTCTCCATGTTACGCAGGGAGAAAGCTGTAAAGCGGGGGAATTACTGCCAAATTATTCGCTAGCAGTCCCAGTATTAGGGGGAGGGTAGCTGGCTCCCATCTAGAGAGTGTCAACAGGGGAGCATCTGGAGAGCACCTCGTTTTACAGCGCAGCGCCAATTAAAACCAATGGGCGGATGTAGCTGCGTGGAAGCGAGCAGGAGCCAGGCTTCAGCCAGGCACCCCCTCCCTCGGCAGACCTTTACAAGCCGGCTGGTGCTAACCAGGCATGCTGGAGCCCCATGGCAGAGCCCACTTCAGCCCTAGCTCTCCCCTTTTTGGCTGTAATCACAAACCCATCCTTCCTCCTACCTAGGGAAAAAAAAAACAAACGTTTAAAATCAATGTGTCCTCATATCAGATCAGCTTCCCTACAAAGCTTTGCAAATGACCCATCAAGGATACGCTGCTTCATTGACTGCATTTTTCTCCCTGTTTTCTCCCCCACACACCTTTTTTGTTGTTGTTTGTTGTTGTTTCAAACCCATTTTTCTGCACGTTGTATGGATTTTAGGAAGACTTTTGATAAAGATGGTCCTGGCAGCTGGATGATAAATATTATTTTCTTAACCTGCCTAGCTTTGTCAGCCACCTGCAACTGCAGCCTGCCACACACTGGAAGCAGCTCATTAACTTTCCCACAGCTTCCCAGGAGTTTTCCTTGTTTTCTTTCACCTTGGGTGTGTGCTGCCTTCTCCGCGAACAGTTAACTACCCAAGCAGGCCGAGCGGGCTTTGGCACCACAAGCATAGCACGCTTCAGGCAGCCTCCCTGCTAAGGCTCAAAATCTCTCTTAAACACATTAAGCAGCCCATTTTGGATTGATAGTGCAGTAATTATTCTGCTTCACCCTAAAAACCATCCTGGGGTAATTGGCGCAGAGGAAAATTACCCAGAGTCCTCTGCCACCTGGTAGTTAAGGAACGAATCCAGGGAAAGATAAGTGAAGCAGGGAAAAAATCGGCACTTATTTGATTTTAATCTCACCACTTTGCAAGCATTTAAATTGCCTTAATCAGGTGGCTGGCTCCCAGCCTAGCTGGTAATCTGTTATCAAATTTGAAACTAGATTTTTTAAAATGTCAGTGTAGGCTGAGAATTGAAGTCTATTAACAGTTATGAGCCTCCCTCCTAAACTTCCATAATCTATGTATTAATGATCCCTTTTACAAAGCTGTCAAATATTACTTTATTATAACTATATATTAGTAACGTCAGTGTAAAAGCAGGATTTAATTATTTATTTTTTAAAGATAGGGGAAAAAAGCCAAACCCCATACACATACACAATGCCAACATTCTTAACACTGAAGCCCGATTTTTCCGAGGCAATAACTTGAGTGTATGGAATAACCTTGATAAATGTAATTGAATTTTTCTCTGATAAGATTAACTAGTGGTAATTGTGAATGGGGAAGGTCTGACCCACTACAAATGAGATGTATGACGAGCTGAAAATAATCAATTTTTTTTTCTTTCTCTCCCTCCTTCCCCCCCCAATAAAAAAAAAAAAAAAACTGAAATAGTAATTTTGGGCCTGGCAGGATGAAGCATTTATGTCTGAAATGTTTTTGTATGTGCTGATTATCTGCTATCTTCTCAGTGTGTCTAATTGTGCTGAGCTCAGTTTAAAATGAGATCAACACATTTAAACCCCAGAAGGCTTAATTAAGGGAGGGACTTAATGCTTTACAAAAAAGGGGAATTTACGTCTTTTGAGAAATGTAGTATAAATTCTACCTGCAACTTCCCTGACTAGAGTGCTCCAAAATTTTGTAGTTTATTGAACTGCTTTTAAAAACAAATACAAAAGACAGAACTTTAGAACTCATAATTGCTAGTAGTGGTTGAGAGCTGCAATTTTTTTTGCCGTGCTTACTACTTCTTGCTTTTTGTTTCCACATGCTCTTGTTTCAAGCTGTCCTGATCAAGCAAGCAAGAATGCAATATATAAAACAGGCCTGAAAACTCCAGCATTTAAACTCTTTAAAAGCACACAGCAGCTATGTGCTTTTCAGAGTTGAAGATGCCTCTCCCATTGCATGGGAAAAAACACACATGCAAATTCAGACAGAGCACTCCCTTACCTTGCATTTGTTTCCATTAAGTAAATAAACTATTGCAGTGGAAATTAAAAAAGGGTGATGGGGAGGATTAATTCTTTTTAGTTATGTGATAAAAGTCAATCACGTTTCTTTGAAAATAATGCCACAGTTCATTTTTTTTCTTCCTCCCTCATTATCCTATAACTCTGACCATTGAACTTTAGTGCTGTAGATCAGGCTAAAACACCACTGACAACTGGGTATTCATATTCTCTTCATTGAATCCTGTGTAGGTTCTGTGAAAGACTCTTCAGAAACATAAAATCTACTGACAATGAAATTAATCACAAAGTACAAAAGAAAAGCAGCTGGCATCCAACTACTGAATAATGCAAAATGTGCAGATTTAAATTACATGTCACCGTTAATGTATACAATATATCTATATCTACACACACACACAGAGTTGTGCTATAATCAGTAAATAATTTTTCACTGTCTACAAAGTAAGTATTTTAATTCAGAAATAGTATATGCTGAAATTACATCAAAATTAAATATCAGATGAGTTCATCATGATTAATGTTACAGCAGTAAATACCAGAAGGAATTAAGCTCAATAGGAAATGGTTGCAATTTAAAAGGAGAGGTTTAAAAAAAAAAAAAAGCTTTTATATGGGAGAAAACTGTAAGTGAAACCAGTAGAAATCTGTATCAATATCTCTGCATATTTTAAGTCTCTAATTAGTCAACAGGATCAAATACAACAAGGAAAGAAAGTTAAGTTTGTTTCATTTATGTGCTCATTAGAACATGGATTATTTATAAAGGAACTACCTGGAAAATTATAGGAGAAAATAGCTGATGAGGTCACTATTTTCGTGCAACACAGTGGGTAAATTATAGTCCTGGAGACAGACATTATTTTTCTTTTATTAAAAAAAAAAAAAAAAAAAGAACTAAAGAGAAAACTGGAGTCCATAACTACTTGCCTTGAATTCTGAAGTTTGCTAGCTCTGAGCTGCACAGCCATATATCCTTGAGAGCAAACAAGAACCCAGTGTACTTTATTTCTCAGCTTTTGACAACCTTTATTATTTCATTTATCTGCTATTCATAGTGAGATGTAAACATCTTACTTCCCAGTGTGATCCTCATATCAACAGTGGGTCAGTTTAAAATATTGGGAATCAATACGTTATAAAACATCAGCCAGTACTAAAAAGACAGAGCTAGAGCAAATTCATTGAATGTCAAATAAAAAATAAACAAACATGGACAGATAAAAAATGTAGCAAGATCATAAATAAAAAGACAAGGAATTAGAAATATATATTTCTAAAAAAATTACAGGGAAGATGTCCCTACATTAAATACTAAGCCACTTAGAGCAAGGAAGATGACGAATTTCATGTGGGCACGGGGAAAATAAGTAGTTTTAAATGGATCTCTTAATTTAATAGAAAACTTGCATCGTAATAGTGCTCATTACTATTACAGAAGTGGTGAGAATGGATAATATGGGTAGAGAAAACTTGGTTCAGATTCAGCTTGTTTTTTTGTTTTAATTTATTGGACTAGACATTTCAGACTGACCGTGTAGAGGCAGGGGACAGCATTCACGTCTTAGGCAAACAAACAGGCATCATGGACATCTTGTAACACAAGCTTGACGCAAATGAACCAGGCCTCCTGCTGTTCTTTCCCCTTCACAGGCCTCAGTCTAGTCAATGATAAGCCTATAAGCAGAACTGGTCTAAAAAAATTTCTTTGGCAGAACCATTTTCCAATGCAAAAATGTAATTTCGTTTTAAAAAAAAGCAGGAAAGTGCTAGTTTAGAATATTGATTGTTTGTTTTTAAAACTAGAGAAGTCCATACTGATCGTTTCAACACTGAGGTGATTAATTTCAGAGAGAGAAAAAGATTTTGTTTAGATATGATAATTTTGATTATTTGAGAATTTCACATTATGCCAAACACGTTGATGCAACAGCAGATATTTAATGAGATTCCATGAGATATGTATTTATATGTTTTACATTGTATGGCAATGTTTTGCCATGAGCAAAATGAACTGATCAGAAATTATCCAAATTAAATTATGGACTACAACTTCACATTTTTAAGAACATGTTTATTGAGAAAACTTGATTTGTTTTGTTAAAAATCGGAAATGTAGTAGTTTCTTATCAAACATAAATCTTTTTTTCTGACCAACCATGCTTATGAATATAACATACGTTTTTCCTCATTCTCAAATAACTGTCAAATTTCAAAACATATAGCTAAAATAGAGTAACAAAAAATGTGTATTGAAGCCTTGAAACATTGGGGGATTTGCAGAAAGGAGGAAGACAGATAAGGAAGAGGGTAAAAAGAAGGAAGGATGAAAAGGGAAGAGCTGGAATCCAGGGGTTTGGGTCAGACCTTTGTCTACCTTACAGAGTATAAAACATCATTTTCTTGTGACCTTCCCTACCATAAGCCCTGCTGGCTCCACAGATCAGCATTGTTCTAACAATGCAGTACATCAAAGCAGAACGAAGCACACCAAAATGTGAACTCATCTCCCTTATTTCTGCAACTTCCATGAAACATTGGTCTTGTGCATCACTTCGTTCAACATTAAACATTTGGTTGTAACCTGTTATAAGGTTTCAAATTTTTTTTTGTTTATTTGGTTTGTGAAAGTTTTCTGTCTTTCACTTGAAGATAACTTTTTAAGTGCCAATTTGAAATGAGAAGCTTCTTTTTTTAAATGAAAAAGTACATCCTTTCTGAAATGAGACTTTGCATCACAAGAATTAAAATGTTTTCAAATCTTCCTATTTCTTCTCCCAAATTTCACATCTCAGTTTGTCAGATTCTACTCAAATTTGCAAACAGATTTGGAGCATTCATTTCCTCCCCTATAATGATGTTACCGGCCATTTTGGCAAACATACTATTAATCACACATATACTGTCCAACATTCTTAGTATCCATCCTGTGATTTCATGGGAACCCAGGTGCTGGGAATTTATCATCAGCCACTGCTCACGGCCTTTCCAAAGACCCTCACACGCACTGCCTGGCAGGCATAAAGTACCATGAAGGCAAGGGCAGGAGGACTGACTAACTGGTAAACTGGAAATATAGAGGCCCAATGGAGACAAACTAACAACGATAGTACAGAAAGTGCAGATCATCCTTCACTGGAATTGATCTCTTACACCTCCTCTCTCATTCCTTTTGTTGGAAGCCTGCAGAAAACAGCAGCTCATTGTGTCACCTTAGGACCCTCATTTATTTGCCTACCTTCTTCTTCTATCACTTGCTGCAACACCTTTTCCTCCACTCAGAAGTCTTTGCACAGAGCCAAAGCACAGTCCAGCCAGTGCACTCATGGTGAGTAAATATGCAGTCTACAAAGAAAAATTCACAGAAGTCAATGGTGGAACCCAAATCTTTTTTCACAAGGTTAGGTCTTCTGTGGTCTTTTGCATGGTTTCAGGGTCATGTAACCCTTCTGGCCCTGGCCTTCAGATTATCACCCCTACCTCCAGCCCATGAAGCAAAGAACCTGCTTTCTCCTGCTTGTCCTATTCCCACCTGCTCTGCAGTCTGCAGAATGGAGGAGGTACAATCTGCCAGGTCTCTCATTCATTCTGTGCCACAAAAGCAGCCAGGAAGCATCTTGCTTTTCGTCAGTTAGAGTAGACCTGTCCTTTCTGGTTTGATTCCTTCTCTCATCAACTCTGACAGTTTTGGATTTGGTCTCTTTCAGAGCAGGAGAAGGGGGAGGGGGGTTGAAGACAGGGAGCTTGTTTACAGCTTGTTGACTCAAACACTGTAATATCATTATAGTCCTATGTTTTTATAGCATGCCCACTGTGCATCGATGTCCCCTAAAGTCCTCCATCTCATTTATTGCCAGTCTTAATATAGCATCTTTCCTACACAGGAGATTTAAGCCTGATACCAACTGGCTTCTAATCACTCAAACACAAAACAGAATCATGTGCTGGTGTTTTTCGTCGCTTAAAAACTTTAAGAGATTTTTGAAAATAACAGTAAACACCAGCCTGGTAAAATGGTACGTCCTTGAAATTTCACTGGCAGGGAGATGGTACTTGCTAGCCACTGTCTGAGGAGTCACCCTCTCTGAGGTGTCAGCTCTGCTTAGGTTTGACCTGGCAAGTCACAGATTGCAAAGCAGCAGCTCCACCACTTGAAATAGGAAAGAATCTTTCGTGAGAGACAAAAATTATAAAAATGAGATCATCTTTCAGGTTTCCTGACACTAGAGGGCAAGCCCATTTTAGGTAACGCTATATTTGATGAAGAATCTTAAAATATGTTTCCTTAATAGTGAGTAAACTGTGCCAGCTGTCAGTCACTTGTGCCTCCTCATGGACTCCTCTGGCTTCTGAGGTAGAACAGCTCTGCTCAAGTTGGTGAGACCAAGAGGGCTGAAGAGAGCAGTCATCAAACCCTAGACCATAAGTAGTTACTCTCAGTGCCTATAAGGAAGGTGCTGATATTAGTGACAGATAGTGATCAGCTCCAATTGTAAGGACATTTTCCTTATACTTACAGATATTTTATTTTAATATTCTAAACTTCTGGCACTTGTTATAAGAATATTGATTGCCCAGTGGTCAGCAAGATGGATACAGGGTGGAGAGAGAGATGTGAAAAATGCTTGAGTGTCGTGGTTTGACCTCAGCCAGTAACTGAGCACCACGCAGCCGCTCGCTCACTCTTCCCTCCCTGCAGTGGGATGTGGGAGAGAACCGGAAGAGTAAAAGTGAGAAAACTCATGGGTTGAGATAAGAACAGTTTAATAATTAAAATAAAATAGTAGTAGTAGTAGTAGTAGTAGTAGTAGTAATAATAATAATAATAATAATAAAAAGAATATACTAAATAAGTGATGCATGACACAATTGCTCACCACCCGCCAACTGATGCCCAGCCAGTCCCCGAGCAGCGGCCCCCCCCGGCCAGCTTTCCCCCAGTTTATGTACTGAGCATGACGTCACATGGTATGGAATATCCTGTTGGCCAGTTTGGGTCAGCTGTCCTGGCTGTGACCCCTCCCAGCTTCTTGTGCACCTCCAGCCTTCTCAGTCAGTAGAGCATGGGAAGATGAAAAGTCCTTGACTTAGTGTAAACACTACTTAGCAACAACTAAAACATCGGTGTGTTATCAACATTATTCTCATACTAAATCCAAAACACAGCACTGTACCAGCTACTAGGAAGAAAATTAACTCTATCCCAGCCAAAACCAGGACACTGAGGAAATACTCTCCCTCAAATTAGCACCTCATCTAACCATTTCTACCCACTAATAAGAAACAAAAGGAAAGCAGCATTTAACTCATGTCTCTTGTTGTTTTGCAGGCTCCTCCATGGTGCCTTCCTCTTACTGAAAAATCAGACACCACAGTTCATTAAGCCAGACTTTGAATGATAAAGCTTATAGACTCTTTCACTTCTCTGAGGTTAACATTTCTTTAATAGAAGACAATGGTCTTGTGGTTAAGCCACAAAATCAGTGTCAGGGGACCTTGGTTACAATCCATTACACATACAGACTTTGGCAAGCCATATTACTTATCTTGCCTTAACTACATTTCAAAGATGAGGGCCGAATAAGTCTCCCTTTCTACTGGGATAGCACAAGGATAATCAAGGCACAGAATGGATGTTGTGCTTCCTGTAAGGACAACCTCCTTGGCATAAAGGGTTTGTGTCCAACCCAGGGGCATGAACCCTTTGGTGCTAATCAAAGGTGAAAAAAATAAAATAAATTTTAAAAATTAATATGATAGCAGATATTGAAAGAATTTAGAATGAGCATATAAAATCTGGCATCTATACATCTTTTTTGAAACTAAGTTGCACCTTTTTTCCAAACACTTGGTATGCAGGCATGCAGACATTTCATTGAAAAAACCTTTAAGATGCCTGCTCTGATAAACATGGTCAGAAACTTGGGGTTGGACTCAACTGCCTAGACCTGGTTTTAGCATCATTTTAGTTACCCTAAGGTACCCTACAAACCCCCCAACTGGCCGTCAGGAAGGACACAGGTCTCCAGTTTCTGCTAAGGCATATGCCATCTATATGTAGGTGTCCCTCATGGCCTGTAGCACTTAAAATAGCATTAGACATTTGTGTTTAGACACCTGAACCTCCCGTCTTGTCTTCTGCAAGCAGAAGTATTTGGAAAATGGGTAGACATGAAAGATTCCTAGCAGTTCTTATTTATGCTGCAAATAAGGACAAAATTCACCCCTGAAGTTGTGATTACTGACTTCAGCTAAATTATCCAGAATTACACATGATGCACTAATATGTATTTCCTGTCACACCTATTAAAAGTTATCATCATACAGAATAACTACTTTGTGTACTATAACATTTGTAAACCTTGCCTTCTTTTGAATACAACAGACTCAGTTTCCATTTGAATATCACAATTTAACAGCAGAGAGTTGTAGTCACTAAGCCTTAAAGACTAAAGCAGGCATAGAATAAATGTGTGCAACTACAACTGAGAACAGTAGGAGGTAATTCCACTATCTTGCTTCTGAATTGTGCAAACTACACTGAGGAATGTTCAGTTAAGTCTTGCATAACATTTTACCATAAATAATTAGAGCTTAACTACACTTGGCAAATAAACTTACAAAGCATTTGCTATAAAGCAAAATATCTTCTTTTGAAATTTTGCTTATTCACCAGCTAATTCAGAAACCCCAGCAATTTGTCATGCATTTCTTAATAGTTTTTGTAGAACAACGTGGGGTTTTTATAACACGAAGACAGAAAGTATGTGAAATGTAACACAAATCATTGTTAAAGCTCTCTCATTTGGAAGTAACTTGACTTATAAACAGACTTCTTTTTACCAAATATCAAATATTTGGAATCTGGCAATACATTTGGCAGGACAGGTTTTAGACTGATACAGTTTAAAACAGTAGTATTGTTGTCATATCTGTGATGAGCTTTGTAGGAAGAATTGATCATTTTATCAACAGATTTGTTGGGAAAATATTTTTTCTAGTTCAATATAATTTCCTTCAACTTTGTCACTCAGTTCAAGAAAAGATATCGCCATTGCTTGCAAAACTTGTGGAGTTTTTAAAAAAAAAAAAAAATCAGACTTTTACAAAGACCTGATGCGTAAAGCTTCCATACACTAGTAGTTATGGGATGCCATGATAATTTGTGCATTCCAGACTAATGATGATACTCTCCATCTCTCTTATTTAGAGTGTAATGCCTCTCTTTTATCATGCTATGTATTGCTGCTGTTTAGAAATATTAATTCACTGTAACGTCTCATCCAGAAAGCCATTTTCAGTAAGCAATGCCTACTCCCTGCACATAGTCACTGTGAAGTCAATGTGATGTTTTTGGGCTATTAAAGATCTTTCGTTACTGAAGTAGTGTATTAGTATATAGTCTACAATATCTGCTGCAAGCCATTAAAGAAAAGAAAAAACCTGACTTTTAGTGGCTGTACCATTTGTGTGTTGCTCTACTGTATCCTTTTATCTGGAGAACAATTCATTCAAGGTAAACCGTACACTTGTTTAAGGAGAGAGAATGGATGTCTATTCATTGCTGACTAAATCATCAAAATGTCCGAGAAAAATTGTAGCACAAACATTGCAGAGAGAAGAAGAAACCTGTGTGTGGACCACCAATATTGAACTAATACTGAGATTGACCTTTCTGATACTCTCCATCTTCATCTATGTCTTTATGCAACGTAGATTGCCTAGCAAGAAAGAGCTGATTGGTTTGTCATAGGAATTATATGATTCAGATGTATTTTGGGCGAATGAATTCATCTGGATTAAAAAGGGGGATTAGACCGCTGAACTCCAGATCTCCTTGTGAGTGTGTACTATAATGGAAAAGTACCATTCAATGTAGAACTTTATCAAAGTGAAGGGATTTGGATAAATTAAAAAATTAAAGTATTCTAATATTGGGGATAACTAAGTGCTTCAATCAAAATGTCAAAAAAAAAAAAAAACCAACAGCTAGCATTCCCAGATCAGTATCTATTTTAGAATTTCCAGTCTAAAGAAGTAAAAAAATGTAAAATTCTTGTACTATTGAAGAAATGCTGAAATTTTCCATGGAAATAGAAATTCCAGGCCATTTAAGGGTCCTTAATGCTTGTGCTTGACAGATGGAAATTGTGCTGAAAGTTCCTTGAGACAGATTATATTTGCAGCCTAAGGTTGATTGCATGTACAAGCTCAAATATAGTTTTGAGATTTTTAAGGTATTTTTCTAAAAGAAAAGCATCTACCATAGGTTACAGTACATAGATTGCTCTAGATGGTCTAGGTAATCTATAAACAAAAGATAAAAGGAGCTTTCCGATCTCCTTCGGAAAAAAAATTTCTAAATTGATTCTGCTTAAGACTCTGCCTTTTGCCTTCATTAGAAATTTAACTTATTGTGAATAATAGGTTTTCTTGCTAACTCCTTAGACAGTGATATAAAGTGGCTATCACAATCTGCAGTGTAGCTCTTAGTTCCATCTTCTGTGCAAATTCAAAGCAACCAATAGATTAAACATGCAGCCACACTGGCAATTGAAATACGATGGTCAATCAGTCTTCTGAGTTGTGCTTGCTGTCTGTTTGTGACCTGTCTGCTCAGAAGCCACTTAACTTAATATCACCCTAGTCCATATCCTTGACCCAAAACTGTCTGTAGTACCACCTCTGATAAGACAGCAGGAAAAGTGTCTGTCAAGAAGCCCACTTTTTTGTTGGGGTAGATATGAGCTGGGTGAAAGTAAGTACACAACTTCATGTTATTTTACAGAATATTCACAAAAAAACTCAGAAACTGTTGGTCAACTATAGCACCAGTTGGGCTGTGCTTTAATGAAGGAAATTTGAGAGACATTTCATTTACTTCTGAAGCAGATTTGTATAGATGTTGCATGCCTTTTCCCTTACTTCAAAAGTGCTTCTTTTTATTGAAAACCAGACTTTACCTAATAATGAAAGCTGTGGAAGGCGGACTGACCATAGTCAGTCTTGGTCAGCTTTCATTGCAATAATCATTGCAAGATAGATTTGCAAACCCCTGCAAACTTGTCAAACTCAGACAACCAAAGAACCACAAATTACAAATAAACATTTAAAAAAATATACATAATCCATATAGTGGGTAAGCACACTACAAAGACAATAACAAACACATGAAAATTAAACCAAATTTGCGTGACAAGATGACCTGCCCACATTGTCTCAATGCCCACATTGAGAGGAAAGTCCTTACAGCTGTTTCCCTTATACTTGTAGTCTGCAACTTTTTACACTGTAATAGCTATGTTATAGCTGGTAATTCAACCACATTTTACTCTACAATTACACTTGACCAAATCCTACTTCAAATGAATGTGCATTGGCTCTTATTGAGTTTGAACACTCAAAATGCCCTCAGCATCCACAGGCTTCCAAAGAAAATGAGGTGCCTGACTCCTCTGAAAAGCAGGTCACCTCTTCAAATACCTAAACATGGCTATATATGTCTGTTTCTCAATATCCCTCTCAAAAATATATATTTGCCACTTAAAAGGTATTTTTGGATGAAAACAATACTGTTTGCAACCAACCAAGTTCCATAGTTGGGGTAATGTGGAATATGTTAAACATTAATGCTCACTGAGCTTCTTTGCCAAAAATCACACTCTGAAACAAGTGTTTAGCAATAGGGCTATGACATTTTTCATCAAAATGGTGTTTCAGAGGCACAAGTTACTGTATTGCTTGAAATCATGTTTCAGAACATCAACATTTCCTACATTCTGTGGGTAAAATATTCTCATTCTCATTTTGTGGTTTGGGGAACTAGTTTCAGGCAAAATAGGAAGCATATTCCTTAATCAAGGTCATACCAAAAAAGCTGGTGAAAGAGACTTGTGAAGATCAGTTTCCAGCTTTCAACCAAGTTTCTATACTTCTCCTAACATGAATATTCCACTTATTCCTTTAAAGCATTATCGAAAAGAAGCATTAAGATCATCACTGACATAAAGAGTCAGAAAATTCTGGGGTTTACTCCATATACAGAGATAGCAGGTAATTTTTTTTCTGATGCAACAGAAAGGAGAAACTGCAACTTTATATATTAAAAGGACATGATGTTACACATAATAATAAAAAGGTATTGTCAAGTAAATATTAGGTCTTAACTGCAGAAGCAGCTTGTGCAATTCCTCAATATTGTAATTGCCAGCTTTATTTTCTTATGCCTGAGCAAAAGACTGCATCTTTGGGAAATTTACAATTTGCACTATTTATTGAGACAGTTCCAATTCCTTTTTTATTTGTTTTCCAAAAGAACCTATTTTTTACCTCTGCTGACCAGTGCAAAATCAGGCCCACTAATGTTTATAAAATACCACATTATTGTTAGATATCAAATCCAAATGCAAGCACTGCAGCTTCTAACAGATAGGAGCTTGATGGAATCTGTCTGGAGACTGCAGGTGTCCAGATTGTCTCGGCACCTACTCTGGTAATAGCCCCGAACACAGAAGACAGAGAGCTCAGCATTTTCTAAAACTTTCTGAAGCTTTGACATTTTAACAAGAATATAAAAATACCTCTCTTGCCTTTAAGTTTCAGGTTTATTATGAGCTTGCTAATTATAAACTCAAAGGAAATCCAGGCAGTTACCTATTAACATTTAAGGTAGTGATCTGCTGCAGAGATTGAACAAGAGAGGAAGGATGGTGTTGATTCAATATTTTTTTAACAACGCCTTGATCTAACGTTTTATCTAGTGCGTTAATAGGACACTAAGCGATCAAGAAGGCTGAAGTTACTCTGGCAAACACAAAGAACTGACCCTTCATAGTACTTCAGCAATGTAATCAACTACCTAGTACCTCTTGCATAAAACTTTTTGTCAGTAAATCTCAAAATGCTTCTTTAAGGAGGTAAATGTTAGTATTCCTGTGCTGCAGACACCCATAAAAATCCGTTCAAAAATCAGCGGGTTAGTGGCAGGTCTGGGAGTACAACCAAGATCCCTGAGCTGCAGAGCAGTGCTCTGCCCATTGGTAACGCTGCCTCCAAAATACACTAGCAGTGCCAGGCAGCAAAGCCAAGTCCAATACAGACAGACGTATTTCTGCACCTCCCGAGCCCTCTGCAAAACAGACCTTCCGAGTCCGTCGGGGCTGTGGGTGACATCCAGCGTGTAGAGGGGGGCAGGCAGCAGTGCCTGGCCCCTCAGCACGGGGTGAGCCAAGCCAGGTCCTCTGTTTGCTGGCCCTGGCTGGGATACAAGTGGTGACCGGAGCTCCACTGCTATTAATGGGGAGGGAACAGGGAAGATTTCCTTCCTGCAGAATTCCTTCCACTAAGTTCAATTACTGCAGCATGGTGTGAGGAAGGAGGGGTGAATTTCTCTCTCATTGCTTAGCTGAAAGCAATTGCTCTTCTGATTATGTTAAAAAATAAATTTTCTTCATACTTAAAGATTCATAACCCTAGGAGGAAGTTGCTGTGCATGCGCTTTTCTGCTCTTGGTAAACAGCACACAACAAGCTTCTGTGTAAAATAGGACTTGAGATTTGGTCAAGGTCAGTAAGGTATGTACTGTACCCTAACTTTTTTCTTTAACAGATACATTATTCTATTAGATGGAAATAGTACCAGGGCAATTCACCCCCTCCTGGCTTTTCTATCTATGTGTGAGCATCTTTGAGAAGTGGGATTAGAGAGAAACCTGCAGGCATATTAATAAATAAACTTCACATGCTGTTAGATATTAAGTAAACATACCGCTAAATATTTCTCTAGGGGGTTGTGATCTCATAACCCATGGACTTCTAATTTGGTTACCTGTGACATGTGGCTCTTACCCCCAGGGTTCCACAATGAATTAATTCTAAAGCGCTTTTTAAAGTTTAACATACTAAGATAAAATAAAATAAAATAATCAAACATATGTTCTTAAAAAAATTTGGCTCACTTTGCTTCATAGATAACATGAAGTGCTACTATTAAAAAAAAAAAAAAAAGATGATGATGATGCAACCGGGGATCCTCAGTCAGGGGGACACATGTAAGCCTGGTATAAGTTGAGAGGATAGAACCCATTCTGGAATAAGGATCTGCCTCTATATCAGGTAAGCTTCCTCCCCCAACAAAACCATGTCCTCTGTTGTCAGATCAAAAAGAGTTTCAGCTTAGGAAAACGTGTTTGTCCGTGTATTCACGTATAGAAATATTCTAAGTCCTTTCCCCACATGTTTCTCCATTTATCCCTCACTGTAGCAGATTAAAATCTTCCATTGAAAAACAGTTAATGAAAATGAATTTGTAGAGTTTTTTGGGATGTTTTTTCTCCCTTTTAAAGTGAATTTTAAGGTGTGTTTGCTTGACATTGATCAGACAGACTGGATTGGATGTTATCCAGACTACAACTTCCCATAGTGGGCAATGATCAGGAACTCCCACAATTTCAGGTTTTTCTTCAACATTACAAGAGGCTGTGTGGAATCACAGGAAATGCAATTCATCTAGACTACCTGGGGAAATTGAACACGAGACATCCAACTCGCAAATTATTACTAAACCCTGACAACGTTGGCAACTCCAAGTTAGGATTTCCACCCAAAGAACTTTCCTGAAAAGCAGTTAGATAGTAATAATTTCCATATTTTGATCAATTTTGCTTCATATTTTCCAAATTCCTTTTCTCAATCTCAGTCTCCAGTAGTTTCTTCCTCTAACAGCAGAAAAGGACTGTAAATGCTCTTAACATTAAATGCAATGGATATTGCATTTAATACAAATATGGGCAAAAAATAAAACATACACTTTTGTCTCAGTTTTCAGTAAAGTTAATGAATGGGGAATTAACTGCAGAATGCTTAGAAACAAAATTTTTGAGTCAGAGGGAACCGATTTAGTGAGCCCATTGCCATCAAATAACAAAAAGCAAGATCATTGGTATCTACTCTTGGGAAAAAAAAAAAGAAAAAAAAAACAAAACAGGAAAATCAAAATTATATATCTGGCAAGTAAGAACCTTTAGCAATGTTTTTCAATCAGGGTTAGGGCTCAAGAATAGCAAATATTCTCAGGAAAAGAACCTTTATAACTACAGGCCGCTTATGCTGACAAAGACAGCATGAGAAAACCAGTTTTGAAACAGTTACAAAACAGGGCACTTGATCAGAAAGCATCTTTTTTACTTCCTCAGAATGGATTTTTAAATTGATCTCAAATTAAATCCAAGCTAAAAGTCACCACACTAAATAAATATTCAGTTTCATTTGCAAAATAATACTCAGTGGTTTTTTGGCTCAAAGTGTTTGATTTTTATATATTTACTAATGTAATTGAAGAAAGTGAGAAACTTTTCATTCTGAATATTTTATTTACTTTTGCCTCCCTTTTTTATGTAGGAAGTTGGTCAATGCCCAACAACCCATGAATAATGATTGCTTTGACTTGAATGGCACTTTTATAAGGAAAACCTTTAATAGAAGTCTTTGGACCACCTTTTGAGATAAGAACACTGTAATACAGCCTGCATTTGTTTTTCTACAGAACCTAGAAGATGCTCAGTGCTACAAACTGTATGTGCACCAAGCATCATCATTTTATATTTTTTACTCCGCTTTGGTGAAGCAAAGTAACGATTATCACAGTTTTTCAGATTGAAAGCTGAGGAAACAGACTTTAATTGAGATGGCCAACATCACACAGGACAGTCCAGGAATAGAATCCAGATGGCCTGATTAGCTCAGTGAATTAACCAAAAGGCTCTCCTGCTCCTAGAGAGAACATACAGCTATCTCAAGATAATAGACCTTTTAATATCACATGGATTAAAATTTGGCTGTTTGTGAAGAAATGCTTTTTTCAAATTTCAGGATTCAGAAAGTAAGAGACTCCAAACACTTGACATATGTTGCATTCAGTTCTCTAGCTTTTTGCTTTTCTCTTCCCCACCCCCCAGCCTTTCTTTTTTACCTAGAGCTCCAGTCATTGTCTAGCCTTGCTTCTGAATTTCCTGTTTCTCAAGATGGACAGTCTTCTCAAGATGGGAGAATCACGTCATGTATGTCAGTAGTTTATTATTTCCCACCTTAGTCTTGTAAGAAGAGTTAAAAATTTCCTTGAAAAAAATAGATGAGATATAAATGTATATATGACAGAATTAATTTTTCTTTTAGCTAAAGGGCATAGTATACAACAGTGTGTCTCTTGCTGCTGAAGGGAAATTATTGGAACATCATTCTACTGCCCTATGAATGAGGACTATCGAAGAGCTTAAAGGGATACTGGAGAGAGGGGGAGAGGACAGGAAAAAAGTTTAATTGTTTGACTTACCCTT
>NW_008825614.1:7028134-7032487 GCF_000699105.1 Pygoscelis adeliae
CCTGGTGTCTAAAAAAAATACATGTAATCCATGCAGACTCATACATCCTTTACTCCAGCAGGAAAACAGAGCTGTGCTTATGGAAAATTTGGCTGCAAAACATTTCCTCTTTTTCCTGGTAAACTAACTATACTTCGACTTTGAAAAAGGGGCAGAGGAGACTCCACATTTATCTCTTCTCAGTGAGGTGCAGCCTAAATATTCCTGAGCCCTGGAAAGGCAGCCTGGGAGCTGGGAGTCGAAGAGCATCTTCTTTTCCATCACACACCTCATTTGCAAGGGCTGCCTACACCAACACCTGGGCAACGCTTGCAGTTCCCAGGGCTGTACAAGAGTAACTAGACTGTGGCCAAATAAACATTTTCATTGATGCCACGCAAGAGTACACTCCTATTTCACTCTGCCTCCGTATTAGCTCTGCGACACTGACAAGAGCAGAAAAGCACTGAAGACTTTGTTTTGTACAGTGTAGCAGCTGTGTGTCTCTGCACACACAGAGGAAGCAAATATTTTGAGCTGGATGATGTAACTTTTATACAGTCACTTTCCAGAGAACAATTACACTTCAAGGCTTTGAGGAGGACATCAGGACAAAGAGGCAGAAGAGAAAAATTAGAACTGCCCATTTTTCTGGCAGAATAAAAAATACCGTATTAACCAAATTGCTACAGTTCCAAATGGCACTACGTTGTGATCATTGTAGAAGCTTGTGAGCTTTTCCGTATAGGGCGCTTTTCCCTCAGGGAAGGGGCACCATGTCATTTTGTGCATATTAATGTAAAGCATACTGTATTTGTTTCAGTATCTTTACAACTATCAATAGAAAGACTTATAAACCTCTAGAAGTTGAAGATGATTGCAGGATATTTCCATATTAAAAAGTATCTAGACAATAAGACATAAGACGACACCTAAGCCTGTAAACAAGAGGGTGTTCAAGTTGTCTGAAAATTAAACTGCATGCATCAGAGCATAACGTTAATCGACAGCAGAATTTGGGGGGCAGCATAAACTGGACGTAAACTATATAATGTGAAAAAAAGACTTTTCTAGGCATAGAAAATTGGGCAGAGACTGGTAACAGCTCACTCTATGTAGCAGAAGGCACCTCTAAGATTTAGAGATCTCAACCAGGTGGAAGCTGTAGCCAAGGTAATGGCTGACAATCAGATAGTGCATTCTACATCATAGTTGTTATTTAAACAGTACATCATCAGCCCTAACCACCACTCTGATACAGGTTAGGGGCATGAGCCTACCTTCTCTGTAAAGAATATAAAGGAAAATAAGTGAAAAAGTAGAACAGATACCTTTAATTCAAGCATTTGTTTTGTTTCCCACAATAGACAATGAAGAAAAAGATAGCATATTAATAATTTTCTTTATTCTGGTTTTATTCTCAAACAGTTTGACAAAAATAAGTGCTCTAATTCCTTTCCACATGATTTTCTGATCAGGCTGAATACTAGCTCAACTGGAGGAGTGTTAGTTAGAAAGGGAAGAGGGAAAAGGTTAGGAAAAATAATTAAATGGAAAATTATCAATCCTGGTTTGTTTGGGGGTTTTTTTGTCACATTGTCCAATCTTTTCCAGTACACAGTGCAGGTAAACTCACATTTCAACTGAATTTAGTGCACATTTTATGTGGACTTTTCTTAAAACACACTTTGTTCTTCTGACATTCAAGCTAAGCCAAAGAAGACATTCAAACATTGACAGCCTATTTTAAAGGATAGAATTTGACCATAATACGTTAAAGTAAACCCCCATTCCTACAAGACATTAAATAAATAAATAAATAAATGAGGGGAAAAAAAAACCACCAGACAAAATAAAAAACCAACAGTGTGCTAATGAAGTTCAAAGCCAAACTAAAATTCATACTTTCTGGTCATCTATAACAAGCAGGTCTAATGGCCCTTTTTTAGTATTGTGCTTCTTTCAGAGTTTTTCCAGAGACAATTAATAAGAAATAAAATTTCATGAATCTCCAAAGCTGTACTTTCTTGACTTATTACATTAGCAGTGCCTCTCATCTGATTGGGAATTTTGAGAGAATCACAGAATTCATTAAAACATTTTACTGTATAATGGTAGATGGCTAAGATAGATCCCTACTAATGAGATGAACATTAATTAAATAAATTGTAGAATAGAAGTGAACTGTTTAGCTGAGCTAAAAAGCCTGGCAAACAAGCCTCACACTCTACAAGTCTGAATTCTGTTCATCAAGAAGAAAACCAGTTTATTTTTTATGGAAAGGCATGTAGCCAGCAGATCTGGCAATGGTGACCAGCCTAAATCTGTAAAAGCCAACCACATGCTTTCCCAAATGAAAGCATAATTTTTTTGTTGTTGTTGTTGAATTATATATTAGAAATGGAGCTCAGCAGGTAATCATCTGCAGTATCAGCAAAGACCCAATGCAACTGCAGAGTGAGATGACCCTCAAAAAATTCAAAACACAAGCTTCAGAATGAGGTCCCCCTCTTGGCATTTGCATCTGCAGGTTGATTTAATGTCCTGAATAACAAGTAACTGCAACATTACAGAAGAAAACATAAAGGAAAGACTACTATCCAACTTTCAGAACACATCTTAGCTTTATATTATTGTTTTCCTTTTCCAATACCTTTTATCTACTACCTGAACATCAACCATTTCTTTGGTATCACACAAAACAAAAGAGAGACTGAATAAACCATTATTTACTTAGTATCTGGTTTAGGTTTTACAAGATGCCTTCAGAGACCCCAAGGATGGCATTAACTTCCAGCTGATTTCATTTTTATTTTTTTGTTTACTTCACTCCACTTTTGAGACCACAGCTTGGACAATATAAAAACTCAAGGTTTTTGTTCCGTAAGGCCCATTTTACACTAAGCACTTGAAGGTGGAAAGAGTATGCATCTGTTTGAATGAGATTATAGTACTCTCAGATTTTTCCATAGATAGGCACCAGCATAAGGTTTAAAAAATATATATATATATGTCACATACAATCAAATGATAGGTGGATTTAAATGAGACAACAAGGTAACATTCTGAAAGAACAAATGAGATAAAGGAAGAACAGGATAGTCAAAATCTTAAAGTGAGGCTAAACAGTATAATGTGTGAATTATAAAATGAGAGAAGCAGCTTATGCAGTGACTTGAAAGTAAGTCATGATCCAATGACCATGATCATTAACAGGTTGGGAAGTTACATTTAGCCACTGCATTTTCACTGAATTAGAAGGGGATGATGCAGGTTTAAGAGTGGTCAAGAAGAAAGGCAATCCAGTATACAAATGTTTTAAGCCTGTAAAATTGAAACAGAGAGTGAATTTCCAAGGGGCTCAGGAGAAAGCAACAGCAAGATTTGCAAAGAGTGGGGTAGTGCAAGGAATAGAAGAGCAAGCACTCATAGCTCTCTGCACCTCTTTGCGTGGAGACATTGGTGTCTGGAGTTGTCCAATGGGACAGAGAAGGAAAAATAGGAGGAAGCCTGGGAAGAAGAAAGAGAAATTTGTTCAAACTTTACTCTGCTCTTGGGAGGGTGACTGCCATCCAGGGGTATGAAAGCCTGAGGAACTAGAGATTTTCATTGCAGAAGGCAGGGAGGTGGGACAAGGTACGTGTCCCTAGAGATACATTCAGCAAGGAATTCCTTGGTAGTAGGACTCAAATTAAGCTTTGAAGTCCAGAATGTTTTAAAACCTCAGTCAAGCCAAAGTATGCTACATCAGCAATAAAAGCCTGACTTTCAGCAAGCTTGGTATTACGCATGCTCTGACTCCTCCTTCTCCAGCAAGATGCCCTCTGTTAAAGGCCTTCTTTTCTAGCCCAAAGGAGAAAAAGCAATAATGCTTAGTTTTGAAACTCTTCATTATAACCATTGCATAACAAGTTTCTGTAAAACAATTAACATTGCTACCATTTGGAAGACAGCCAGTTGAGCTGCATGTGGCGATGTGTGTATTATATAGATAGCACTAAAGATGCAGTAGAAAGATGTATAAGGCCAGCCAGGTGAAAAGAGACTCCATCCAGAGCCCTGCTGAGAGGGAGTGGAGGTAAAAGAACAAAACAGTATAGTGTAACGCTAGCTAATTATAGAATCATAGAATCATTAAGGTTGGAAAAGACCTGTAAGATCATCGAGTCCAACCGTCAACCAATTGTTGGGTGTGAAGCAGCTCTTTTTGGAAGCTCAGGTGAGCCTACTTGTCTATTTAGTAGGGGCACTAGGGGCTGGTGCCATCGGAGGAATTTTGGCTTTTTTGATCATGGGGAGGTTTACACGGCACCGGGCCTGCTGGCGACAGATGGAGTTCAGCTGTCTCACAGGGGGAAAAGGATTCTCGCTCAC
>NW_008825614.1:7035291-7052791 GCF_000699105.1 Pygoscelis adeliae
AAACATTGGACCAGGCTGCCCAGGGAAGTGGTTGAGTCCCCATCCCTGGAAGTATTTAAAAGATGTGTAGACGAGACACTTATGGGCATGGTTTAGAGGGCATGGTGGTGTTTGTTGACGGTTGGACTCGATGATCTTGGAGGTCTTTTCCAACCTTAATGATTCTATAATTCTAATGGAAATCACTTCATCAATCAAGATTAGCTGAGTCAGGATAATAGTGAAAATAAACAGATAAATATACCAGTTTTGATAAAAAGGCAAGTCAACTCAAATATTTCCCTCTGATGGAATCCAAAAATTTCACTGAAATGTGACTTTCAGCATGTTAAATCACATATAATTATGCCTATCTAATTTTGTCTCACAATCAAAAGAAAACAACATTGCCTTGATCCTAATAAAGAATTTCCCCCCTACTTTTTTTCCCCAAAATATGTTTTTAACTTAACATATTCCTGTGAGATGTTTGAGTTTCAACAGAATGGCTTTTTCTGACCAGTATACACACATGTATATAACTCAGAAGGCATCTTACGAAGTTATCATTATCATATAATAATACTGAAAAATGAAGTCCATGTATAACACATGTACCACTAAACTTGTCACTACTACATCACCTACATCTGGTGACATTGCTTGGAAGTAACAGCAATTTTAAAGGACTTATTTAAGCAACTCCCTATTTAAAAGTCGACTTAACTTTTTATGGCTAAGCCAGTAAATCCCAGGAAATGTTTCCCTCTCACAGGTATGTTGATCTGAAGAATTTACAGGCAGAACTGTGAGGACGGGCCATTTCTGTGATTTGAAAGAGGTCATTTGTACTGTTCATTATTCTAGCACTCCTTCAAGCCCAGCCTAAGCTTAGCATCTCCAAACTGTTGTATATCATGAGTGAAGTGTGGGAAATCTTGGCTGGGCTGCTACTGTCCACATCGCAAAACTGTTATCAGTGCAGGCAAGAGTGGCATTGGCTGTGCTGTCCTTCAGAGATCCCTCCAGAAGAGAATGGAGAGACACCAGGTTATAAGAGGAAACTTATTCTGACACTGCCTGTTCTGCAGATAAATAGAGGGCTCCAGAGCTGTCAATACAGCACTTTTGCTACCACTTGATTCAGTGCAAAATAAATGAGGATATTTTCCTCTTGCAGCATGTATTAAATCCCATTAACATTAATGAGAGTTACACATGAGTTTGGCAGGGAGCATATACAAAGTGCAGAGCAGACAGTTTCCAAATTCTCAGCCCTCCCTTACATCTTTCAGCCATGTTTCCTCTGTGAAAGCCTTACCATACAAAGTCCAAAATAAAAATAGTAAATCAAATTACTGCACATACAGTATGTTAAGATAATGGTTTGGGGTGGGGAGGGAGAAATCCAAGGGGCTAATGTACAAATAATTACTGTGCTTGCATTTAGCAAAGCGCTACCAGTTAAACTCCCAGACAGCCCTAATATAGTAGGAAAGCTTTGAGTTGGCTGAGCAACTTTTCACAGCACACTGGTAAAATAATAAATTGTGCTATGACCGATAACATTCAATAATTTCTCTGATATATTGCTACAGCCACTTTTTCTACAGTATAAAGCTCATATTTCTCTGTCATATTAGTAATTTCCATATTGCATTTCAGGCTCCGTCTTGGAGTTAGTAGGGAAAAGTACATCACAGCAGTAACAAAAGGAAGCTGACTGTTCTTTTTTTCTTTTAAAAAAAAAAAAAGAGAGAGAGACAGAGAAAGAAGGAAATGTCAGGAATCTTTTTTTTTTTTTTTTTAAATTTTTAAAATAATAATGTGCAAGTTGGTGGCTTTTCCTTTCAAGGCCAAAAGAAAAAAAAAAAAAAAAGACAGCAGCTGCTACTATACTGCTTCATTACAGACCCAGCAGAGTAAAAGCCATGGATCCATTTTGCCTTTTTCTTCCTTGATGATATCACTAAAGCATTAATGGAATCCTTACACTCCATTGGTACAGTATGAATTTATCTACAGCACGGTCTTTATTGGTTTGAGTACAGATATGTTGTTTTTGTGCATGGGGAGATGGGGAAAATGGGGTTGTCTGCATCTTCTAAGGAAAATATGTTCCTTATTAACCAAAAACTGAAAAAAAGTTTAGTACAAAATAAAACAATATTGATATTCAGGTTAGGTTATGAGAATGAGTGAGAAATTAACTTGGAACTTAACTATTCTAAAAACTTTTTTGACTTGGCCTTAAATTATCCTTGCAGTCTCTATTAAAGCTGGCAATACAAGATGTACTATTGTTACGGCTGGCAGTTCATGTTAAAATATATTACCCAAAAAGAAAAAGTTGCTTTATTTTAAGGGATATCTACCTTTGGAACTAATTATTACATAGAACCATAGGATGCCATTGTCCTCATTTGATTACAAAACTGAAAACTTTTTACTGATTATTATCCACTTAAAATTTTATTTATTGACATATAAAAATATGTATTGAGTAGAGGGTAGGATAACACTTTCTACAACATTATTAAGTATGATTTTTAGCATCTAGAAATACACTGTTTTTTTTTTTTAAACAACAAGGAATCATTATGATCACGTACTGTGTTGTTGAAAAGTCCATGTGAAAGGAAACTATTATTGGTACCAGATAACATCTGTCTGAGTGGAATTTTCCACCCACAATTTTATTCTGAACTTGGCAACCAGGTTCCCAATTATAATTCCCTAAGTCCCTCCACTCATCAGTACCATTTGGTTTTTAAGCACAGGGAATGATCACACTCAGCATCCCTTTACACATCCAAGACACAGTATAAACTTTAAGCACTAGACAAGATTCTGCCCTGGTGTTGTACTATGAATGAAGTAGAGAACAAGTAGCAGGAGCCAAAACCCAGTCAGTCCTTGCATCTAGCTGACAGCAAAACTAGCTGAAGTAAAAGGGGTAGATGGTGAGTGAAAGGTAAAAAGGAGGAGGAGGAGGAGAGGAGGCAAGGCTTGTACAACAATTTTGTTCACGCTTCCTAACAGAGTTTACTAGTGGGTGCTCAGCAGCATAAACAAGGTAAGTGGGTCAGATAAACTCTTCTAGATTGAGGAGAAGAGATGTAATGATGGAGGCTGGTAGAACAATTCCAGAGATTCTGATCCCTTGCAGAAAAGGACAAAGATTTTTACTACTAACCCCTCTAGTCAAAGTTGCTATCTTACAGGCTCTTCACTGGTTTAGCAGATGTAGCAACCCAGCTTCCTGGGGCTCTAGAATATGCTAAAATCCACAAGGGCACCATGGCTATTTTGCTGCTCTAAACTGCTTGTTTAGCCTGTGCTTGAGAGTGGCTCTGCTCTTAGCCACGCAGCTCTGGGGAGTATTGACCTCATCAGGTCAATACTGAGAGGGACAAGAGCTTAAATATTTTTCAGTGTTTCAAGAATTTCAAATTTCCAGTATACAGAAGAAATTCAGTGACAGTGAACATATTATTTGCTATCATACGGCCAGCATCAGTTTTCTAGGTCCTAAGTAAGTTACAGAGAAACCTATGTTATTGCCTAAGGAAATGGCAAGAATCGGTGTCAGAGCAGAGCTCAAAATACCCAGAAACAAGCCAGTGCATGTAAATTATCACTTCAGAGGGCTAAGTCTAATGAATGAGATCCTTCGTACTCATGAATAATGCCTCAAATGTCATTGCAACAAACTGTGAACACCACAGGTTGAAAAAGTCACAAGAGGTTGATTTATTTATCCAAGGGCTTGTCTATGTAAGGAGATTTACTACAAGGCTTTGCTGTAACTGCTTTGTACTAACTGGCCTGTCCAAACTAACAGTTGCATTTACTAAGAGTCACATAATGAGAAGATGTAAAGAAGGGAGAGGGAGAAGGAGGATGATCTCTCATGTATGAGTACAGCTACATGACCAGGTAACTTACCCTCCTCTGTGTTACTGCCTACCTAAGGCATTTCTGGGATTGGTGGCATAACAGACATAACAGAAGTTAAGGAGAACCAATTGCTTTTCTCATCTAGGGATCAACATCCCCAGATACTCATCATCTTCCTTGCCATTCCTTGAAGTAGATGATATGATTCTCAGACTCTTAGCAGATCAGCATGAATGCCACACACTGCCATATGGCAGTGCTGGCACTAGGTAACGTGCCTATTTTATCTAATATGCTGTCACCAAAACAGCAGCAGCTTTCAGGCCAGCTCCTATGACACCACCAAGCATTCCTGGTTGAATTATTTGTGAGACCAGCCATAATAACTACTGTTGCTTCTCTCTGCTTACATTTCCAGATCCCTTTTGGCGACTGTGAAAGGCATGGAGTGAATAGTGGCTTCAAGAGCAACAGTTTTCTGGAACAGCCTCTCCCTACAAAGTCATTTCTGGGCTCATGAAACAAGCACCAGCTGGCACTGGAGAATGGTACTGCAGAGCTATTATGCCCAGGAACAGCTGTAGAACTTCAGCCTGATGTAAATATTTCCTTTGATGTCAAAGAAAGTCTGTAGCTTAGTCTTGAGCTGTAGGAACAGGGTATCAGCACAAGAACTGTACGAGCTGTGAGAAATACACAACCATTACTAGCTAATTGCTAGCCCTGTTTACTAGTTGCAGATATCAATTGTTGGCCTGTTAGAGTGGAGGTGCAAACTTCCCTTTTAGAGTTCATTGCTATCTGTGTCTTGCAAATCTTGCCATTCCTTGGAGGACAGTGAATATATTTATGCTTGTGTTTCCCCCAGGTTTCTTTGCAGAAGGTCTTGGAGTTTATTAGAGGAAAAAAGTACTTCTACACTGTACTGCATGACCATCATCTACACACAGTTGACCTACAAAAAACCCCACCAAAATACCTAGCTTGTGTTACAACTGCATACTGGTTTCTGCTTAGAATCTGCAAAAGTAATGGACATAAACTCATCATTAGCTAAAGGCAGCTTAAAACCCTCTGTCAGTGCAGCCTACAGGATACCCCGTCTAAGTTAAATTCCTGCAGGCTGTCTTGTGCATATTCTTTGAGGAAAGAATATTGGAGGATGTCAATTCATGGTGGAAGGTCTCTCAACATTTTTCTAACATGCAGTTTTATGTAGAAAGGCAGATACGATTTTCACCAGGGTAGCAACCACCAGTGGTAACACATGACCTCGCCTTGAGGGACATTAAAGGCTCTCTGTTTTCATTCTGTAGTTCTTGACACATATGTATTGTGTGCTTTCCTGAGTTTCTAAATATATGATACTTGTGCTTTTGCTTTGGCGCTGTCAGCATCACAGCCTGGGGATGATGGTGTTTCTTGTCAGCAGGCAGTACACATGCTCTGTGGATCTGTCAGGAACTGTGAAACCAAACAGAGGATAAGGCTTCACTGAACTGAGACACTGACTTAAGAGTAGAAATTAAAAGAATTCTAGAATTAAGCAACAGTCTTTTTTTTTTTTTTAATAAATATGCTGTGCAAACAGCAAAGGCTTGAATTGAAAGGCAAGAAACAGCTCAGCTTAGACTGTTTGGGAAAAAAACCAAACGAACAAACCTGTCATTTCTGGCCACAGAGTTTTCCTTTCTATGGCCAGTCAGTCCAAAAAGCTAAGGAGAGACCAATAGATATCTGTTGGTTTGATTTTCCAGGCTGTGAAACTTATGAGCAGTTGGAAGGGGATAGCCATAGTTTTGAGAGCTTCAGAGAGGGCTTCCCTATTTTGCAAAGTTAGAATTATGTCTATATTTTAGATATATCTTATATTTAAAATTTTAGCTCTTGTGCAGGCATGTTAAAAATTAGCTGTACTGTTAATTCAGGTTTTCAATGAATTTGAAGCATATTGGGAGTTAATGGTGTTAATTGCTTTGTGCAATGTGTTTCCTATCTATTACTTCAATTGCTTTTTTTTAAATACATTTGCAGTGATAAAAATCACCATTCAGAGATTTATACTGATAAGAAAAGCCTGACTGATAACAAATTTGCACAGACAATCCAAGTTAATTGTTGGTTTGATTAAAATGCACTATGTATATGATAACTATGAGATCTTATGGTCACACTGTGATTCTCAAGCAACACAGATGTGATAAGTGCTCATTTTTAATTTAGTACAGTTAGCATGTGTACCAACATCATGTTGGAGGGGGACATATGTTCAAATAGATTAAGTAACAAGCAACTGCTTCAGGATCCCCAATATCAACAGAGGCGGATGGTGCTCAATTAGAGGGAATGAGAGGATACCGGGGAAAGAGAGATGCGATATAACTGTCAGCCTAATTCTTGCATCCTGCCAAACAAGATCCTCATCATTTTAACGTGTTGAGAGAGGTAGCCATTTAGAGGAAAGAGGAACAAGAGTTCAAAAACTAGTATGCAATTTTATGAGGTTTACATCTGCCTTTTTTAGGAGAAAATATTTATCAGGTGTGAGTCAAGCTATGCAGACAACAACTTCTAAGGTTAATGTGATGATTCCCTACAGCCTTCCCTGATGGCAAGCTGAGCTTTCAAGGACATTTCCATCACAGCAACATATTAGCCATGTCTCTTGTCTATGAAAGAACTCATGGCTCTCAGGCACCGCATCATACAACAGTTGATATCATCACCCTGATGACCATCATGCTTTAGACAGCACTATTTGGGGGTGATGTCCTGTAGCAAAATTTCTTCTGATTCATCTCTGGATAGAGAATGGATGATGCACCACCAGAAGTCCTGTTTCCATCTTTTTACCTCCATAGCATGTGTTGGAACCCAACACTATACAGCATTTTGGGTATAACCCTGCTTGACCAACATCTTGGCATTGTCCACAAGCTTTCCGTACTACTAAATGTGGGCCTTCACATCTCCAGAAAAGATGTAGAACATAACCACAACTTCAGTTGGAAGTTGAGCAAAGAGTGCATAGTACAGTTATAACACATGAAATAAAAACAGAAATAGCAAGCTTGCTAGGTATGCAAACTCCTAGAGCACAAGCGAAGTCTGACTGTGCATTAGAATTTAAACTGAGAAGTGATATCAAGACTTCAGTAGAGGACCTACAGGTAAATAATATAGTCAGAATATTCTGGATACATGCAGAGATAAAGCTGTAAGAATAAAGTAGTAAATACATAATTAAAGACTATATTATAGTGCATATGCAAAAGGGAATAAAATTAAAGTTCCATTGGCGTCTTTAATTCTAGCACTTTCATTATATATATAAGTTAAATCAATCGCTGTAATTACTGTAAATACAGCAGCTTAGCACAATTTTGTATTTAAGAAAAGCTGATTTTCAGGTGAAAAGTCTTGCATCATACAAGACTGTCAATAAAATGCCCCACAGCTATGCAACTTCAGAGAAAAAAAACCACACCTGTGGTTTACTTTCTCCAAGGAATTACCCAGAACACTTTCCTCTTGAAATTCTCCTGCACGAGAGCAAGCTCAAGGCTGCAACAAGTGCTTCCTGACCTCAGGGGAGTGCTAGCATTGCTCATGGTACTAAGCCACCATGCTTATGCTTTCTCTGGGTTGAAAGCATTGTCAAGACTCATGCACTCAGCTGTATTTAGTAAAACACCACCTCTGTTTTTCCCATGGTATCTAGCAATTGTGCTTCATATCATCAACTTAGGTGTAATATACTTTATTCTAGCATGATTCCTTCAGCCATGTCCTGGGCAAAGTAACTGCAAAAGTCATCCTTTATTCCCTTGCTTTTATACAGTCAACACTCCGCCAGAAGTAAAATGCAATGCTAATAGCAATTTTGCGTGTGGAACTGCTATGTACCTCCAACTTCTTCCATAAAACCTTAATTCTGAAAGACAACCCAGTAGGCAATAAAGAAACTGCTGCTAACAAAAATGAGTTGTTGGGGCTTTATGATAAGATTTCTTATGGAACAGTACTTGTGCAGTAATGCAAACCCAGTTCAATACTCTTTAATCATTTAATGTGCAAAAACTATAATTTCATGTAACATGCATTGTGTACATCTGTTTATTAAGGGTTGTGAAGAATAACACATCCAATAGAAGTAGAACAGAAATTTTTAGAAAGCATTTACTCAGCCTGATGCTGAGAGTAACACAATATACTTTACTCCTTACTTACTTTTAGATTTGAAGTATTTCCCTCTATGCTTTTTAATCATTAAAAAATAAAACCACAAACACAAACAACCAAAAAAACAAAACAAAACCCACCAAAATATCATACAATCCTTGGCCAAAGTGAAGCCAAATAACACTTAAACCTCATACATGGGCTAAGATCTCAAACTGAAAATCTTTGGTTCAGCCAGATGAAACAAGTGCAGTGTACCCTGAAAAACTGTCACAACTAGGCGATTTTAGCACTAGCGAGAGGATATTTCAGAAGCACAGCACTGCCCCTTGGCCACCACCTTATCATTCCACCAGCCACTCCCATTTATTAATATTTATAAAGGTATATAATAGCCTTCTTTTCTTTTTAGAAGTAAGCAACGGATGAAGAGATAAGAAACAGCATCTTCTGTTGGCCTTTTTAGGTCCAGTCTGTAAAGAATGATTGTTGTCAGCTGCTCTCCCTTTTTTCTAGTGCAAATCTCTGTGTACGCTATAGTGCCACCAGAAGCAATAAAAATTATACCAGAAGAAGACAAGCTTTTGGTCATAAAGTGTTTCAACATCAAGAGAATGTCGTGTTGCATTTTCAGCTTCTATCTAGCATATTTTTGGCAGCTTGCAAAATAAAAGAAGGAGGACACTACCAACCCTGCAACAGTTTAAAAAATTGAAACCAGACAAACAAGATCTATTTCAAGAGGGTGAGAAAGATCTTTCTTAAACTTAGAGGTAGAATTTGAGGTTTGGAGCCATTTCTCTCTCTGCTTTTTCCCAGCCCATCAGAGGAAAGAGAAGTAGCCAAAGGGAGCCTGTAGTTAGGGATCCTGTTCACTAATAGCTATTACCTAGATAACAAACAATTCCTACAATCAAGACTCCTGTTCTTATAAAATTGTTGAGGAATCTTTAACAACTGTAAGTGACTCCACTTTTCTAATTAGTCTGAAAGGTATAACCTAAGGTAGCAAACCGGTAAGAAAACACCCAGTTAGGATCAACTCTGTAAGAGGTAAGGGTAGGGGTTCAGCTACATGATATATGTTAATGCAGTCACAAATAAACAGTTTGTATAGTACTGCCGGTTGCTTTTTTTTTTCCCCCCTGCAAACAAGCACAGAACACCAAAACATCAGTGACTGAAAGAAGCAGTGTTTCTGAAGATGAAATAAGGAAAAAAAAAAATAGGAAGGAAGAAAAGGTATTATTTACTGAAAAACAGAAGGTTAGGAGCCAAGTAGCTTTCTGATGCTTTTACCTTAAAGATCAGAATTGGAGTTATACTTTAGGTCTTAGGTGAAATGAGTTTGACGGATTAGGTCCGGTTACTAGCTGTCAGTGAACTACATCAGAAAATGGCACATACATACACAGCGTACTACAACTAACTGTTCTCTGCTCAAGACAATTTCCCTCTGGAGCTAACATGAAGATAAATGAACTCCTATCCCCAGGGAGAAGTGTCCCTCAATAAGGCAAAACAATACGCACTCATAAACATGCTACAGTGCTGCTGCTCTTCTTGACTGATACAAATAGAAGCACAAGTCTGTGTTTCCCAGTAGTCAGATGTGGGCACTACATGAACCAGGACATTATTAGTGTGGGGGCTGGGGAGGGTGGAGGGAAGCCCCTGGAAATGCTTTTTCTTTTTTAATAGAAAAAAAAGCTTAACATTTTTCTCAGCTGGGGGGATTCTTCTCTTACGTCTGCTGCTGTGTCCTGATTCCTGACTGTTCTTCAACAAGAGGCAGCATTTCTTGTGAAAGTCTGACAAAAGGCACTTTCTGCAAAGATAAATCATCTCACTTTCTTTGCTTTTCTTTCTATTGTTTTGCCTCTTTTTCTTTATCTTCCAACCCCTCTCCTTTGTGCTACTTTTACTGTTTGCCACAGATTTCTGAAATGAAGCCAGGCTTTAGCCATACTACTGCTGCTTGCCCTATCACTCACTAGATCACTCCAGGATATCCTGAAATTCCTTTCCCTAAAAGTGATTTCATTAGGAACAATTCTCTCAGAAGTTTGCTGTTGAGCATATTTGCTAGTGCTTATTTTGAAACAGCAACCACTTTAAACACAAAGCCATCAGTTCCGTAGTATTTTTAAACATGTCTTATCTAAATGACACCGCTTTGCATCCAAAGCATAATCCACAACCAAGAAAAGTCAGAAGCCACATTAATCAGATTTAAAAAACAGGAGTTCTCTCTAAAACAAAGTACCATCTGTGCAAACACCTCCGAGGATCCCCCAAGAAGTCCCTAGGATCACTGAAATGTTTCTTGAATATCATCAACACCCAATACCTTTCTACTTGCAACCATCCATTGTGGATAAAACTAAAAAAACCTTTATTAAGTGTGAAAGAAACACACTATCATCAAGAGAAGCACAGCATGTGCTTCATATCCATATTTGCACCCGTACACAGAAAAATGTCAGCAGAAGTTTAGTAACCGGGTCCCTTGTGAAAGTGACTCTTACAACGTTGCTTTCCTTTCTCCAGCCACCATGGCAAGCATTGAACAGAACATCACATATTTGCACCACTGAAGACAAGGAATTTACTCCCATCTGCCTCCAGGCCCTGGGAAAGTGTTACTTAGTCTTAACTTCTTGCCAACATGTAGCAAAATTGAAATGACTTTGGATGTCAGCAGTGGCAAAGGCTGGAGCGGCTTCAGCCCTGCTCTGTGATTTCCTCGCACAAACCTCTCTGCAACTTCCCTTCTTCCATAAGATTTCTTCAAGTTATGTTCAACGTTCATTGGAGGAAAAAAGCATCATTATACAAGCCTACAAGTATGGCACTCACTATCAGGGATGCAGAGTCCCCAGCTAGTTACTAGCCTTTTCCTTCCCCTTTAAGTTAATTTCCCAAAGGTAACCTTTTCAGAGCGAGTTACAGGGATTCCTAAAATTATAACTATGGTTACATAGGTTATGCAAATTAAGCCCTCTGTGTAGCTCAGTTCATTTCTGTTCACCCACAGACTAAAGCAGAGCGCTCTTTCCCCTCCAGTGGCCCTGTTCATCTCAAGTTCTAAACAAATCACTATGCAAACAGCCCTGGGGCAGCATTTTACCCTTTTCACCAAGAGAAGAAAGCAGAAGACACCAGGGCTTGCATCAGACTGGAAGACATAAGAAGCCGGCAACATCCTTTCCTTACTAACACAACTATTGATATTTTGGCTTAATAAATGATAGACCAAGTTTAATGACAAAAAGATACACCATTACTTAGGATAACACTACCCTCCAAAATAGGCTACTATGTAGCAGTATGGCTAAAACTCTTCCCGTTCAGGGAATCAATCAAGTCTTCAATTCCCAAGCAATGTCTCTTGCAACCATCTTTTCATGTAATTAGATAAATATTGAAATGAGTCTGAATCCTCATATTAAGAGCCATGCCGTTACATATACTTTCCCATTTATACAGGACAGCAACTCTCGCCTCACACATGATGATGATGAGTTTTATCCTCTTTTTAGTTTGATCTAATCTTCATCCATCTCACTTTTTCTACCACATATCATGACAACCATCCTGCATTTTCATAATCTTTCATCAACTTAGACTTCAAGTGTGAAATCCAGATGTTTGTGCCCAACATTTTCTTTGCCTTATTACAAGTACAATTCCTGCCTAGGTGAAGGTTCGATTTTGACTTTCATCTCATGCCATAACTCAGGGCAAGTTTATTACTGAAGTTTCAATTTTGGCCTGATAATTTAAACAGGTGTTAGTGAATAACTTAATCAATGGCAGTATAAAGTTGACCTCTAATTAATAATGAAGGCCAGAATTCTGAATGAGATGAGAGAAGGATAGTCTGAGGTTGGCAGCCCACACTGGAGAAAGGTACTAGCAGAGCGAGTTCCCTACTTATGCCAGGGTTCAGCATTACTGATGCAGGTATTTTCTCAGCATTCAGTGACACAGGAGGTTATGTTAACCAATAAAGATACTATCCCAGACACACAGGTGGTAGTCACTAATATACACAACATATTCTGCCATCCCAAAAGAGGGACATAGTACTTTGCCTAAAGAAAAACTGCTTGAAACAGTGTTGCAGCAGTGATGTTTTTTTATTCTCTAAATTCAGCACCTCTGGAAGGCAGTGGCAGGGTTAACAACTTTGCGCCTTCTCAAACCATGAGGCCATATGCTGTGTGAGCTGTGTTACACAGCATCCTGCCAATCTAATGGATATACAGATCAGCTGCTTCAGTCTAAGTCTGAAGAATCAACTCAGCTGGGACAAAAGGAGGGCACTAAAGGTTGCACATGCTCACATGTGAATTATTGAATTACTTCATTCAAAGCAGTCTCTTTGGGCACAGAATTTACAAGGTTGGGCTGGCAAATACACATGATGTATACAAAACCGCTGACTGAGAAAGTGGGGCTTGCTCCATGACAGTCAGTGGCAACAGTTTGAGAAGGAACCTTTGAAAAATTCCATTTGAGGACAACAGGACCTCACAGCTGTCAGCCCTGGTAGTCAGGTCAGTGGGGAGAAAAGCTTGGCTAGCCATGTCAGACCCTCGCCAAGCTGTATTGGCTAAGGCTCTAGCCAAACCTCTCAGCACACCGGACATAATTAATGCAGAAAAAGCCCTTTGCCCCACAGCAGCCTGACAGGAGCTGATAGGGAAGCATGGATATTGCCCTAATTTTATTCCTGGATTATTTAGTCCATGCACTCATGAAATTAGGTACTTGCAAGAGTTCGAAACATAAAATATATTATTTCAGTTTCTGTAGGAACTGTGAAAGAGCCCAAAGTGTTTATTTGTTGATAATCACTAATGTAAAAACATGTGCAATCATCACCAAGCATTTTATTTAAGAGTACAAATATGGTCAAGCCAAAATATATACCATTATTTGCTGGAGACTGATATGAAAGCTTCCGTCAACAGGAGGCTAGAAATCAGTGTTGCAACAAAACCTCGCCTTTTGTAGGCATGGCTTCAGGAACTACAGGAATACTCATGCTGTTATAAGTTGCACTGTCAGTGGGTATTCAGGTTTTAGCTTAGGCACCCAGTTAGGAATGTAGATATCCTATATAGGTAGAGGTATACAGGTAAAGGTATGGACAACTTTTTCAGTGAATGATTTAGAATGGGAGCCTAGCTGAAATGGTCTCAATTATTCTCAGAAGAAATCATCCCCTCTCAACTGACTATGCAGAAAGCTTATCTCCTAGACACCTGCAACTAGATGCTCGGGCCCAGTTTCATCTCACCTAACCACAACTACCAGTGTCCTCTCTCTCCCTCTGTAGGCAATGGGGAGAGTTAGACACTTCGGGATGCACCTACATACTCATCCCTTACCGTGCACCTATTCATCTCTTCAAACACTACAGAAATTTTGACAATTCACTTAACTTAGACACCCAACTCTTGGGCTTGAGATGTCAGACAGCATTAAACCCATGCTTGTAGTAGATCATGTGATGAATCCCTCACCTCCTTCTAAACACAGCTTTTCTTTACTAATCATAGATGTATATTGTATAACCATTCAGATAGCACTTGCTGCAAATAATGCAAACAATTTTTCTTTCAGAAGTGCACTGTTAAAATTCACCACCTTCTTGTGCACTCAGCATCTACAGCTGAGCACACTTTCCACAGTACTCCCTCCAGCAAGATGCCAGTTTGCTGGAGCTGTTGATGGTAATACAGCACCCCATTGACTTAGCTTCTGCCAGACAACCCAGTTACTGTTTTGTGGTCGTGATGGAAGGATTTGGCCTTTCTCCTGTATTCTTTCTAGGCATCCATGTAAGATACTTAGAACGGATGTTAAGGATTAGATATACATAGTACCTCCAAAAGGACTGAACAGAAAGGAACAGATTAATGCAAGTAACCACATCACACCAGCGCAGATGGAAAATATTCACCCCAACAGACAAAACCAGGAAAAACAGAGTGTGTGTGATTTGTGGCTAAGCAGCAACTCAGTATAAGTGTCAGAACAACAATTTAGGTGTTCTTGATATCTAATCTTATGTTGTATTGGGAACGTTACAGTGCAACTCCAAGCATCCAACTCTGTATTAGCTACAGCTGTACATATTAACTTCTCTACAACATTGCTTCTGTTCTCATGCTGCCAAGCCTAACACAACATTATGAAGGATTTTTTTTTTTTTTTTTTAAAATCACAAGTCAGACAACAGTCTGCTAAATCAAGAAATTGTCTTTAAGAAAAGCAATAGATTTTGAGCCTCTAGAGTACTTTGGGGTCACGTTTTCAGGCTTTCCTCCACAGCAATGAAGACCACAAATATGCATTAAAAAGACTAAAAAAAAAAAATAGAGCAAGAGAAAGAAAATTAGAGTGGAATCACTTTCCTCCAGCATCTGGCTCTTGAAGAGAAACATACGTGACTACCATTTTTTCATTACCCTCCACTCACATGATCCTTACCACCCTCTATTAGATGAAGAGTCTCACTAGATGATTCACAAAGCTCTCTGTCTGCCAAGCATATTTGGGGCCATATAATTTTACCCTTTGATTATAAATACTGTTATGTAAGGATGTGGGCACACTTACCAGGTCATCATTTCTTTGGGGAGGCAGCGGTTCTGAACTGCAAGCTGTAGTCAGCAACAAACTCTGCCTGATGTTCTGCTAGTTAAGTAATGCTTAAATAAGAATGATATCAAAGTGATAAATACAAGCCCTCTTTGCTTTGCTCTTTTCATGGCCTCAGTCTACATTTTATGTCAAAAAGTACTGTGAAGTATTGTAGATGGAGCTGATAATGAAAACTAAAGTTATGACTGCTTAACATTCTCAATTATAACCTCTGATTTTCAGTCATTTATAACTTTGCCAAAAACAATGCCTCAAGCTGGTTTGAAGGAGGAGGGGTTCAGTAATTAAGTTAATCTGTTCCTGAGAGCATCAAGGAAAACTAGTCTTTAACATCCTATTTAGAGAAGAAAAAAAAAAAAATCCAGTGATTTCTTTGGCATCCGTACATTCCCCTGCTCCAAAGCTGGCATCCTTAAGTATGCAAAGGATTGTCCTAAAATAAAGGAAGTTCCTATTTCTCAAAGTCATAAAGCCTTTGGGGGGTGGGGGGGAAACCACAGAAAAAAAAAACAAAACAAAAAAACCCACAAAAACCCAACCACAAAACATTTTGAACTTAATTACAGGAGCAAGGATCACAGCCAATGGGGAACACGCCCTAGGACCACGATCTAGACATCTGCATTTTGGGTTAGTTGATAGGAGTTGCACTGAGTGAGGCTGCCTGTCCTTCCCTAATTCCTCAGCAAATGGAGCAAACGGCAAATTGGAGGAGGAAGGGGTGGCTTAAATAATGAAGTGCTTGAGGGGGAGCAGGCTTTTCTGAAACAATGAAACTCTGGAGTCTCTCTCTTCCTCTTTCCCAGCTGCTCTCTTTGCACACTGGTATGCAAATTTGTGTAAATCTATGCAAATGCAGGACCCACTGTGTTCTGTTTGCTGGGTGCTTGCCGGGAAGCTGAGCTCCCTCTCCCTGCAACTGCCAGGCTGCAGAGCCTCTCTGCCTTCCTGACCCCCCGCTCCACATTTGGAAAGATGGGGAGAAGGTGCAGCACCATGTTAGCATGGCTGGTTGTGCAAACATGTCAAGAAAGGAGAGATGTGTGTTAATGCAAGTGGACTGTGTCTTTCCAAGGCTAATATAGCTCCCAGAGATGCCTTGTCCTTATGTTGGGGCTTGGCTGCCTGGCACTGGGGTATCAAGTCCCTGCAGCCATTAGCACTGAGCGAGGCCTATAGTTTCTACAGTGAGGGACTGTACCCTTTTTCAGACAGGATAACTGAGGCTGTACAAGTCCATTTGGGGTATTACATCTCTCACCTTCGTACCCACGCTATGGTGGATGCAGGCCTTCTCTGGCCACATCTCAGAGTGCCTTTGACACATCCTCATGCTTGGCTGTGCTGTCCCTGGCCCATCTCAGCCACCCAGTGCACAAACCAGTCCTGCAAGTCACCAGAAAACAAAAGCCACACCTCCTCTTACTGTCCTGAAATGCACTCGCCTTTACCACTGTGAATTCTCATCACGTGGACAGCACTGCTCCTGCACATTTCACATACCTCCTCTGCAAGCCAGCTGCTTGCTCCTGCCACACCGTGACAAAACACATCTCCTACCATATACCACTCACCTTGCTCCACACCACTGCAACACTTGCTCTGCATTTACATTCCTCCTCATTTCCAAATTCACAGCAAGAAAAACAACAACCCCAAAATGACACAGACTGGTGTTAGAACCGAGCTCAAATTAATTCATGAGTAGTTCCAGCTACTCACCTGCTCTTTCCTACCCAAGGGCCTCAGGCAAAGTACTTCATGAGCATCTCCAGCCTCTGCCGTTTTGTCCTACTGAAGAAAAGATAGAAAGGGTTTGATAACAGTAACTTGGATTTCAATTGCCCACATGGTGCCACATGGGAATTGGACCCAAAGGCCCCTTTCCCATCTGGGATGTCAGCTCCCCCCCTTTATAGGTATCAATATTGATCATAACTGGAATCTGCTATCTCAGAGCAGTCACCACAGAGCTGAAGGGCCATAAAACCCTTCCATGCCATGCTCTGTCTCCATCAGCTAGGAGTACCCCTCACCTCCACAGCTCATTTCACCCTTGTCTCAGCACCCAGGAGACTCCCTCAAGAGGAAGGTTTCAATATGTAATCCAGGTTCAGGACATACATGTTGATTTCTTCTGTGTCCTTATCTGAGGTTTTGGTATTCTGACACTGAGATTCTTGTTTGCCCTTCTGTAATTTTTATAATCTTGATATTTAGTTGCTGTGAGCTCTCATTTTTTGGCAACATTGGTAAAAGGGCTTGCTTTGTAAAAACAAATTTTATTCCCCTTATAGTTCTAGAAATAGGGCAAGCATAATTTAAATGCAAGAAATACATATATTAATTATTTCTTTTGGTGAACTGCACGTAAGCATAGGAAACATATATCTAGGTATTTATGCAAAACCATAGAATGGTTTGGGTTGGAAGGGACCTTAAAGATCATCTAGCTCCAACTCCCTTGCCATGGTCAGGGACACCTTCCACTACACCAGGTTGCTCAAAGTCCCATCCAACGTGGCCTTGAACACTTCCAGGGATGGGGCATCCACAACTTCTCTGGGCAACCTGTTCCAGTGCCTCACCACCCCCATAGTGAAGAATTTCTTCCTTATATCTAATCTAAATCTACCCTCTTTCAGTTTAAAGCCATTACCCCTTGTCTTATCGCTACATGCCCTTGTAAAAAGTCCCTCTCCAGCTTTCTTGTAGGCCCCCTTCAGGTACTGGGAAGCTGCTATAAGGTCTCCCCAGAGCC
>NW_008825614.1:7057791-7062613 GCF_000699105.1 Pygoscelis adeliae
CTCCTTCCCCTTTTTTAAACAAAATCTGATTTTCTTTAAAGACCACTTAAGGCATATCTCTGATTATACAAACAGGTTCTGTCCTAGAAGAGTGAATAATCCAATAATACCTCCTTTGACTTGTTTCCCTCACCACCCCCAATAGTTCACTAAAGGAATATAGCTTCTTTAAAGGTAAGGAGCTATTCTGAAATAAACAACAGATATAAGCCATTTTCAATACAAAGAGTATGCAATACTCGATACAAATCGCTGCTTTGATCAGAGGGCTTCTTGATCTTAGGTCATTTAGAAGGTTATGTACATGAATTATTAATCCCTTAAGATTCTTTTACATATCTATCAAAATATACCCATTTTTCAGATATTTATGAGACCTGAAACTGCTTGCTCAGCATAACACAGCGTGTATGAGAGCAGGTATATATGATGATACAAGAAGAGATGTTGTGCATTCAATTGTTCAGAAAGTTAGACCACCTAATTAGGTGGATTTTGCCATCTTAACATTGGTTTTCTAGACTAGTTAAAGCAAGTTATTTAACAAAATCAGATGCTGAAGTAAGACTGATACCTTACTGTGCTAAATGCTATGAAATATGTATTGACATCCCTTTCTCTATGAATTTACAATCCCCCCTGGGACAAACACGGTACATGATTTTTACACGTGATATGAGAATATATGAAATGTTTTTTCTCTTTCTATTTTGTATTGTAATCATAGAGATCTAGAAGGAAAAACATATGTGAGTGGCAGGAACATGAGGTCACATAGTTGAGTTGTTTGTATAAGCTACTTAAACATGTAAAATTAGTAAATATTAATGGTCAGATTGGCTGCCCATCAGCAACAGTTAATTCTGATAATAATTCCTATAGCTGTCACAATAGAAGAGAATCTTGAGATGAAACATTTACAGCAACATTAATTAACATGACATGAACACTAATGATGTAGTCATCTGGATGCACTGAGAACAGACAACATAGAATACAGCAGATATGAAAGGATCTATGGCCCTTGGTTACTGAGACTGGCATCACAGCTGGTAGTGAAATTATGACCAAACAAGGTGGAGGCAGGTAGGAGCAGAGATTTTGGGAAGGATCTACATATACTGTAACATAGTCAGAATTAAGGATCAGAAGAGCTACATTAACCAGAGGTATTTTGAATATGTCATGGGAATTGGAAGCTAGCTGGCTGGCTTCAAGAAGGTCCAAGAAGATTACTACAAATGTTGAGTCATGGCAGCAGAAGACAAGGGATGTCAATGTGGAATCTCTTTAGTGAAACCACGCATGGGTCAGGCCTCTTGGTAGTACAGGGAGATGGGTGGCAAGATGGGGTTGCTGTCAGAAAGATTGAGTGAAAAGATGGAAGGTAAAGTCAGAAAATGGTGCTTCAATTAGACATGCATAACAGCAAGATGACAGTATTGTCTACTATGACCAAACTTTGGAAGAAAGAAGCAAAACAAGTCACTTCAACTACCTGAATTTCAAAATGATAAGGCTGCCAAAAGATCATGTCAGGATGAAAGACAAATACAGAACTACACTGGTTATGAGCAGATAAGTAGGTTTCTGAATCAGTAATGTAAATATTGTACCATCTCTTATGTGAAAATCGGCCAAAAAGTATCTGGAAATTCTCATTAAAATACCTTTGGTGAAAGGGCTTGGACTTATCGCTTTTTTTTTTAAATATGTGATAAAGACTCCAATGTAATACCATAAGACAGAGTAAATATTGTATTTTTCATGTATAGGGCTATCAATGTAGACTTACACATTAGATGCTTTTACTCAAGCTTTGGAAAATTGGCTTCTGAGTGCATTGTATGTATAAAGCTGTGCAAGTCTTTCATCTAGATGTGTAACCTGATGTCTGTTTTAATTTTCAGAGGGCTTATCCTGAAAGATTTCCAGTTCAGTAAATGTTGCTGATAGGGATGTTCTATTTGTATACTGCACATATGAAGTCCAACTTTTTAGACTAAAAAGTTAAATACACTTTATTTGAAATTATTTTATTTTGGTATCCAATATGAAATGGTCGAACCATCTTTAAATTGGAGCAATTTCCATCTCACTGAAATTCATCATCATACCTCCTGCAAACTGAGAGTACTTCAGGCTGTGGGCTAGAGACAGTTGCAGGCTTTCCAGTGAAAAAAGTTCTCCCAATATAAAGCAAGAGCCTTGCCTATATGCCAGAAGGTGTTTTTGTGGTACCAAGATCACAGTTCAAAAGTGGCTCTGAATTTCCAGCTTGGACTGACATTAAACCAAAACTGTCACTCACCAGAAACCTTGCTTTTTATCCAGCCCATAGGTGAGACTGTTTTGGGAGCAGGTCTGTTCATTCTCACTTATGCTACCACTGTCTTTTAGCACTCCCTTAGCTTCTGGAACATGCAAATGTTTTTCCCACTTGCTTGATATACATCAATCTGTTAACATTTGTCTGTCACATTTTAATTCTTTCTCTTCCAGACTGCATTAGATACTGGAGAGGGTACAAATAAAAATGATCCTTGGAGGGCTTCACAATTAGAGAGATCTGAAGTTGGAGGTTTGGATGTGTTTCCCAACAAGACTTGCAACAGTTAAGGTGTATCCCCCTACCACTCATGCAAACTGCTGTCCTAACGTCCCTGGGTCGATTGATGCAGACAGGTCCAGGAGACTGAGGATAAAAGTCTGCCCTTCACCCAGAAACAGCAGATCACTGGTCATCAGTCTCACAAATGCTGTTTCTCTCTCCACATGCTGACCTGAAATCCAGATTGTGCTGGCCTAGTGTATTGATTCTCTGGCTAGTCTCTCTTTGAGCATACTCCAAAATGAAAGGTTTGAAGCTGACTGGTAGCTAATGTGATGCAGTTTCTTCCTTGAGGAAAGAAAGGGACCTGCCCTGAAAGGGCAATTGATTAATTTAGCCAAGAGAAATGTAGTTGCTCCGGATAAGTAATGCCACAGGTCAAAGCCAGAGGTCAGGATGAAACAACATTTAAGTTTCCATTGCTCCTGGAGATGTAAATTTGATTTCTGTAATGAAGGACAAGGTGTCTGTTGATCAGCGGGCAGGGACTAAATTGCTGTGATGTGTGAATGCAGTCCTTGACAGAGACCCACCTCATCTCCTGGAATGACACAGATTGCCTTGTGTTTGCATGCAATACGTGATTACTAACACTTAAGCCAGGGCCAGGAAGAAAGCATGTCACCACGCATCGTTCCTGATACCAGCAGATAAAGGAGGGACTGGAGTCCTGAGCCTAGACATCACACACAGGTACATGGTTGTATGTCCAACAGGGGTAGCTGAATCGGGCACATATTAGGTCCACTGAGCCAACTTTACTGACTTACAGCCAGTGTGCTTCTGCTGAAGTCAGTGGTGTAAGAGAGGTACAAGTCAATACAGAATTTGACTTAGTGTATTTCACATACATATTTAAAGCAGCGTGGCTTTGCATGGTACTTTCTAGCTTTATTACATGAATACATATGTTCCCGCTGATGTAATTCTCTTGAAAGGTATAAATAATGGATATTCTTCATAAGCAGTTGACCCCCTGGAAAGACTGAAATCAGAGAGAAGGAGTTTGAGCTACCTTGCACAATTCAGCTCACACCTGCACTCAAAGTCACTGGATAAAAGTCAGTTAGAAGAATTCCTGTAATGTGTCATTGCCTGCTGCCTCCAGTGTCACTCTGGTCACTAGCACCAAGGAGTCTATTAGATGGAAAAGGCAGGGGGAGAAAAACTGTTGAAGTAATGTAGCTTGTTAAACTACCGCCTTTCAAGTCTTTGGGGGCACTTTTATTTTATTTTTTAACCAAGAACAATCACTTTGTAACAGAAGGGGCCTTTAGCATCAAAACAGGTGTGATACCTCCTCCTTTCCCACAGCCAGCTACAAGAATAAAGGAAACAATTCTCAAATATTGCCAGTTCTGAAGCATTTTAATACTTTGTGATTCAAAGACTCTGCCAAATCAGAGACCAGACAAGCCTAAGATCCCTTAAAGTCCTTATTCCACTTGAGCACAATATAAAAAAAAATGCAGGAAAACAGCAGCAAGGACTTAGTTTGCAAAATGCTCATAGATTTTGCAGAATTAAAAAGCATTACAAAAAGCTTAATCTTGTCCACTGTCCTTACCGATGTGTCTGGTCTGCGTAATGGTAACTGCTTCTGATCTGCAGGTATGGGGATTACCTTACCAACATAGCTGTTGCTTTACTTTTTTGCAGATTCTGCTCGTGCATGGTTTGAGAGGACTGGCTAGGACTGGACAGATGTAAAAAAAAGACAGTTATAATTTTTTTTTTCAAACTTTTTTATCTGACAAGAGAATTCAGCTTTTATTTTTCAAAGGAAATCTGAATTTTTTAGCTTTCCCATCCCACAGACTTTGCACCTTTTATAACAAGAGCTAGTACAACCAGCTAGTACAACAAGAGCTAGTTGGTGTTACTTGATACTTTCCAGAAATGTTTCAGCACTGGTAGTAAAGTAGCAGGAATACCAGTGTTGTTGCAGTTTTAATCACCAAATCTGGCCCAGGCTTGCACCAAACAGTGTTAGGAGAAAGCTCTTAGTCTTGGACTTCAGTTGTTCTCATAGTCTAACCATTGGAACAACAGTAGGAAGTGTCAAGAAAAACAGGGGTGTATCCAAACAATAAAGCATCTAAGCAGTATTATAGACTTGAGAAGGTTCAGCTTCATAAATTGAGAAATGTGGGTTCTCAAATCACTTATGTGCTCCCTGGTGGTACGCTGGCAACCAAACAATCACACGCT
>NW_008825614.1:7062659-7072254 GCF_000699105.1 Pygoscelis adeliae
CAAACAAATTTAATAAAGCTCTTTTTAGAGCAAATACAGTCTGATATTGTATTCACACATTTAGGTAAATTCTGACTTTTTTTTTAAAGCATTGGTGTTAACAGAGTATTACTCTGGATTTGCACATTTGTAAATGAGATGAGACTCCAGCCCACTGTATACGATACAATTTCCACACACCCCCCCATGGTTAGTTTTAGTATAAACATATCCTGCTTCTTTCATACAGCCACCTGCCATTTTTGCTTTATTGCTGCCAGAAGATTTAAAGGCATGCTTTCAAATATCTTGAAAGTTTCCTGTTGATAAGAAAAGGTGGTTTTAGCACTTTTAAGTAAACAGTAACACACAAACATCACAAATCATGCTTTTTGATAGAATCTACATTAGCTACGTGAAGCATGAGGGACACTACTGTGGGGGGAAGAGGGGAAAAAAAAGCTCAGTTTCTGTCAGGGTGACCTAACAAAAATTAGTTGCAAAATGTGGGCTGGATATATACTGCTATATATCGAAACAATTAAGTCAGAGTTTGAAGCAGTCTTTGTATGTCTTTTGTCTGGGTAACAATCATTGGGCAGTTCTGCAGGTGGGATAGGTGGTTCTGCAGCAGATGGCTAAGACTGATGAGCATTTTAATCTATTGAAATCCACAACTTGAAGGGGAAAAATGTCTGTTGATGCCCAGGAGAACAATTGCAACACAATAACACAAGTAAGCTCTTCTTAAAAATCACTGTAGCATGGGTGCTCGGGAAATAATTTCTGGACTATTACTGCTATTCCTACACAGCTCACATACTGAGACTTAAAAAATCATTGGGGTGTGTTTAAACTTTGTCATACAACACAAGTCCATTCAACAGGCAGCAAATTAAACCATAGATGACCAAAAGAGAGAATGTTTATTATAAATCATGAGTACAGTGCATGGATGTAGACTCTAAACATGACCACCTGGTTGGGTACCTACAAATACATATCCTCTGTCAAGAATCACAAGCTTTGGGATGTCAGCAGAGCACCAAATGTATGTTTTACATAAAGCCCAAACTGACAAATGGTAGATTTATAACCTCTGTGTTTGGAACAGTTCCTAGAAGTGTACAAAGAACAATTAAGATAGCCTCTTGAGGGGGAAAAAATGAGTGTTGTGGTCACACCATAGAGAATATTCATAGCAAAGGACTCAAGACACATTTAATCTTCTCTCCCTCCATTTGAGAGTTTTCTGTGAGGAGCTTCCCATTTCTGATGGTGTCTTTCAGTATTTGTGATTCAGCCTACTTTAGTCTAAGAAATATTAGTCTGATCTCCACTATTTGGGTCGAGGTTTTTTTGTTGGGGTTTTTTTCAGAATTAATTTGACTAACTGAATAAAGCAAGATAGCTACTGCTTCTGAATTAGATAACTAAAATATTATTCATGAGAATGAATACCAAGTTTCTGTATTGTGTCAAGACTCTTGTGCCTTTACTTTAGCAAAGGCAAATCACATTCCTCGAAGTTTTACTGGGAGAGTGTCTCTACTTTGTGTTAAAAAGACCTCTTCTGGAGTAATAGATCCAGCATGGGCTATCACGCTCACAGAAAGTTATAGGCAGATTGGAGTAAATCAGCACGAATAAGAGGAAGAATTTGGTCCTGTCTTGTTTGAGGTTTAATCTGTGTCAACTGTGACTGCTGCCAAAAGAGAGTCCCATGTCTCTCCACTTGCTCCTCCTGTTTCATTCACATCTGATCCAGTGCCTAGGAGGCTATGAGTCGAGTTGGTTACTGGCTTGATGGAAAACTAGCCCACCAAATTACAGATCATGATGCATCAGTGAATGCATCAGGCTGCATTCACTGATGCAGCCCTAAAGGAAAAGACAGGAACACAGCAGTGTGGAAAGGAGAGTGAAGGGCTGGCTCTCTCAACAGCAGCCTTCAGCTATACCAAATAAAAATTCAGTGTGAATCTGTGCTCTGAGGCTGCAGATCTGTGGGCACCAGAGCCATCCAAACAGCCTGCCGCCCCCTCCACCCTCCCTGATTCACAGTCCTTTCCTACTCAGGGCTGTGTGATCGCATCCACTCCTTTACACTGATTTTGATCCTTACTAGAGTCTGTCGTCAGCCACTTTAACTTAATAGCCCAGTGGAAAGCTATCAGGCTGGTTTTGCTAGGCTTGGTTTCTGGCATGTGCTTTTTAAGAGTGCTATGAATAGAGATCATATGGGCATGTATGATCACCTGGCACATGGTGAGGGAAGATCTGGAGATGGGGTAGTGAGGAGAAAGGGGTAAAGGGGGACCTTTTAGCAACACTGAACTGTTAGAAACTCTGACTTGTAAGGGAAGCCTGGGTTTGGGCAGCTTGGAAATCAGAAAGTAAAAAGTCCATCTTCAATGCCTAAAAAGTCACTATAAAGAGATAACACTTACTTCTTCCCCAAAGCTCCAAAGGGGGAAAAACCCCAAGAAAAAAATGGTTTAATTTGCTTCAAAGGTGATTTTGAAGAGGTGGTGGAGGGAAAAGGTTTTTAGCTATGTGGCTAGACCAAGCTTAGATAAACACTTGGGGGAGGTTCTAGGCAGTTACTCCTTCTTGGTGGAGAGAGATCAGCTAGATCATCTCCTGTGGTCTTTTCCAACTCTATATTCAGATGACTCTAACAGTACTGTTCTAACACAGGTTCAAAGAGATAACCTTCATTTTTCAGATATCAAGATAGACAGCATAATTCATAGAAATGTATTCAGAACAGCAAAATACAAAGATCGAGCTATCCATCTGTAATTCAAGCAACATTTGCTCATATAACTCATTCATCTGGACAATTTACAAAATTGGCCTGGCTGTAGTCCTATTTGCATGATAACAACAGCTGACAAAAGTTCTGGGAGCAGGAAGAATGGCTCTGTGATGAAGGCCTGGAGCTAAGTTAGGCAGTCAAGAACATCCCTTCTCATGGGGTGAAAATAGACATTTTGCATGAAGAGCAAGCGCATATATCTGATGCAAAGAGCCAAAACCTACTCTTACTTATACTCAGGTAGCCCTAAAAAAAATTTATTTGACTTAGGGAGAGGACATGAATCTGGGAGTCAGAAGACATTTAAGTGCCCACACCATCTCTTCCCACCTTTATCTCTTTTGTTTGTTAGGGTTCGGAGTTGGTACACTAACACCCATGCTTAACTTCACATTTATCAGATGGCCTCCCTGCAGCAACCAGGGATGGATGTCTCACTGCACTGCAGCACGATCCCCAGTGGGACAGGCCCTGCGCCTCTGCCTGCAGGGTCAGAAAGCTGACCACAGCAGCAGCAAAACCAGCTCCAAACACCTCTTGTCCTGCCCTGGCCGCTTTTTTCCACATCCTCCTTGTTCAGCCCCCTCTTGAGCCCTAGGTGTACCACTTCTTGTAGGACCATGTGGTAAAACGGCAGACTGAGCTGATCTGAGCTTACAATAGAAATTTACAAAAAAGCCAAGGTCCTGTATATAGTTGTGCCAGTCTCATTTAGGAAAGTGGCCTGCAGCAGAGGAGGAGTGAGTACAGTGTGAGGGAGAGGGCGAAAATTTCTTGTGCTGGCTTTCCTATCAAAACAACACTCTTGGGAAACCACAGTCTCAGCCAGGGACCCAAGTCTGTAGTATTAATTAAATAACAACATTAGAATAACAGAATAGCTCCTTTTTATTTACTTGGATTATAAATTATAAAATTTGGGTGAGGGTAAGACTTTTCAAGCTGTCATAGCAAAATTAATATGGAAAGATTGAGATATGTCTCCAATGGTGGAGGTAGAATATTTATCTTTAATGGGAAAATGTTGGGAATGCAAGTTCTTTTTTTTTTTTTTCCCCTCCCCTGTATCTTCAAAAGAAAAAAGGAGAAAGTTCCAGCTATAAAAGGTATTCGTCAAGAACAGCCATCGGCCAGCACCACAAATGAGCAACTCCACTGTGAAAACACTTTCAAAGTTCTAAATGAGTTGTCCCTGTGGTAATAAAGAAAGACTGTTTTACAGCATGACAGTATGTAAGACAGCATTGTCAGCTATAGTTTATTTAAAGCACAAGGCCTGTAACAGGAAAATAATGACTTTAATAAAATTTACTATTGACTTTGTAGGCTAAAATCTTTCTGTCATCAGGAATACAGAAAAACAACCTGCCTGAAAGCCCTTCACTTAAATATATTCCTTTAATATTTCAAAGCAACTTGTGACTTTTTTTTTTTAATATACATGCTACTTCAAAAGATACTGTAGTGGGGTGGAAATTAGTATTTTTAATAGAAAGTTGGAATTGCTTACATAAGGGAAAAACTGGTAATGACCTATGACACTGTCTACTGAAAGCAACATTTGAGGAAACTGCAAAAGCAGTTAATGCAATTCCTTGAAAAGCTGTATAAAGCTATGTCACAAATGAATGATTTATAAATTACTGAACGTCCTTCTCATCTAGAGGATATCTTTTAATCATGCGCTGTAGTTTTCTCTGAGTGAACTCCAAAGAGCCTGCTGCAGAGATACACAGAAATCTGCAGCATGTTAACAAGGTTGGGGTCATTTCTAAGAATTGAGGCGGGAGCAAAAAATAAAAAATCCTCACATACGGCATGATTTTACTTTCGAACCAATTTGATTAAATGCACTATAGCTTGCTGGTAGTGTGTAAGAGGTCACACCTTTTATATGAAAAACTGCAGAATTTTCATTCCTTTAATGTTTTTTTACATAGTTAAAATAAACTGTGGTAAAAAGTTTCCCAACAGCATATGACAGCTCAATTTAGAGGTGAAACCTTTTAATAAAATCTCATGAAATGAATGCTTTGGTTTATGCACTCTGTTTGTGTTTCCCACTGGAGTGCTTAGCATTGTGAAGCGGTGGTTTCTTTCTTTACTGCTGCAGAGCAACATGACGAAGAAGAGTCTGGAGCCTTAGAATAGAAAAGATGCAGCTTAGCCGTGGTAAAATTGTTGATGGAGGAATCTTAATTTACAGTGAAAATGCTTTCCCCTTGACTTTAAAAAAATGCTATTGTGCATTAATTTACATTGCAGATAATTAATTAAAAATGAAGAAAAATATTCCACAGAGGCTTTTTAGAAAGGACTCTGGGGTCCAGAAATAGTATTAAGAGGGGAACCAATTAAAGATTTATCTGAGAATGAATAATTTTGCTAGGACTTTGGCAGTGGAACTGGCTGAAGTCACATTTGTTGTAGCTTTGCCTTGTTTCATGCACATCCACAAAATCCTTCTTATGTTTGCTAAGGGACATATCAAGGAAGAAGTAATCTTTCCAGAAGAAAGCACAGTGCCTGTCTTCCCTAATATGCTGCATAAGTACCACCGAAAAAAGTGGCAGTACGTTTCATAAACTCCCAAAAGTTTAAACATGCAGTTCATAGAAAATGTAGTTCATTTCCATGTTCATAAATGCGGAGCTCATTCACCACTTGAGAACTAGGAAGGCAAAAAGGGTAAGGATCAGAGCAGGACCGCGTCTGACAGAAACAATCTCTTACGCTATATGAATTATACTGGCTCAGCCTATACATACAGCCAACGTTATCAAGTGTGGCCAGGAATCAAACAACCAATATAAAACAAATCACAGGGAGGAAGTATCCCATTGAATGAATGCTGTGCAGGCCCCAAAACCATAGTCCTGCCAGGATGTTGGTTGTAAAACACCTGCTATTTTAGCCTTCCATAGTGGCTTAAAAAGCTTTGCTGTAGTATTGACCTTCTGTTTATACGAATGCAGCTGCATGATGTATTGTCTATCATCATTTGTGGGTTTCTGCAGCTAGGGATATGGTTCTTCTTCACATCTCGTTCTAGCCTTTCATAATTTCATACCAAATCTCATTAATTTTGTCACCCTGATACATTGTGACATAGCAAACATACCTGCCCAGAGTTAGGTTCATCTCTATGTTTATTGCCCTCCTTTGGCAGTGGTCAGCAAGACTTTTGGGGTTTGGTCCTATGTAATCTTAGAAGAGATACTCTAAAAGTATTTTGGGTTTTATAGGTCTGCCAGATTTTTGTTAATATCAAGGTCACTAAGGATGAATTACTACTCCTCAGCTGGCTTCAGCCCTGTGAAGAATATAAGAACTAGAAAAGTTGCAAAATGTTATTTTTGTATGACCACTCAAAGACTCAAGGGTAAAAAGAAATGTGTACTACCACTTACAAATATTTAACCAAACATTTAACATAAAGTGTAAAATACAGAGCAGATTTTCTGGGTGGTACAGAAGGGGAAAGGGAGACTAAGATGTCTCTCTCTAAGATGGACACTTAAGGTGTCCCTCTTTCACTCCTTCTCCCATCCACTTTAATCCCCATCTCACGCCATGGCACTAATGGCTTAGCTAGGGAGTGACCCAATGCAAAGGATGTGCTCACACCTGGTCTGTTGCAGGAATAGACCTCAGGTCCCATATTCAAATCAGTGTTTCACTTCTGAAATAAGATGTTGAATCCATTTTTAAAAGACCCACTTTTCAAGACATATCAGCCCTCAGAAATTTCTATCCTCTTTAGTAAGAAATGCTGAGAACTCATTGCTTGGAGAAAAAATCAGGACTAAAGAACCTCAGTCTAAATTTTGGAGCATGTTTTAAACTCCAGCTCTTTAAAGTCTAGTCGTTACATTTTATCCAAACTGCAAGAGGATAGTTTTATTAATTTCAACTGGAGGTTATTTTGTCTTTTATCTTATTTTTCAAGGCATGTGTGAGCAGAGGGAAAGACTTCAAATCTATAGCTCATCAACTTTAACACCTTTTTTTTTTTTTTTTTAAAGGTAGGATTCATATAATGTAGAACACAGGACCTTTCTTCATTAAACTCTTCCCTGGGGTCCCAGAAACTCCAGCCTTCCTACTATATACTGAACAGGAGGAGGAAGATCAGGCAAGACAAGGGAAAAAAACAATTGTTTTCAAGAGGACCTTATTATCTTTTAAGTCTTTTAGGGGTGTACCTATTTCATTCTGTAGTTGTTCTCTTTGCACTTTTCTGACATTGCTTTGCTGATTAGTAAAGATATTGGCAATTATGAGCTCAACTGCAGGAATGACATTACCTCTAATATAAAAATAAACATCACTTTGACAAAGACGTACCATGTAAATAGTGTTTTCTAATGTGCAACTGAAAATAAAACATAGTCCTGAGAGGTGAAATAGGATGTCTAGGCACCTTCTAGTCATACCTTCTAAGCCTGGATAAAAAATTAATGGCTTTATGTCATAGTATCTATACGTGAGACGTCTGAATTATCTAGGATGTTGGATGGCTTAATTCAAGTACACATATGATCCTTAAATATTTTCTGCTTTGAAGGATCACCTGACACAGGTAATTAAGGAGCCAATAAGGTAGGTGCTCTGCTGGACCTCATACTTGAAAACATGGAAGAATTGGTTGGGAATTAGAAGGTCAGGGGCAGCCTTCACTGCAGTGACCATGAGATGGTGGAGTTCAGGATCTTGAGAGGAGGGAATGAGGCAAAAAGCAGGATCACAGCCCTGGACTTCGAAAGAGCAGACTTTGCCCTTTGCAGGGACTTGCTTGGAGGAATCCCATGGGGTGTGGTCCATGAGAGAAGAGAGGTCAAGGGAAGCTAGTTGATTTTGAAGAATCACTTCTACCAAGCTCAAGAACAGTCCATCTCAAAGTTCAGAAAATCAAGCCAAGGTGGCAGGAGGCCTGCATGGATTAACAAGGAGCTCCTCATAAAACTCGAACATGAGAAGGAAGCATATGAGAGGTAGAAGTAGTGTCAGAAGGAACATAGAGACTCTGTTCAAGTATGCCAGGATGGAATTAGGAAAGCCAAAGCCTACCTGGAGCTGAATCTGGTAAGGGCAACAAGAGGAGCTTCTACAGGTATATTAAAAGTGATAGGAAAACTAGTGAAAATGTGAGCCCAATGCTGAACAAGTCAGGAGACTGTTGACAGGGGATATGGAAAAGTCTGAGGTCCTCAGTGCCTCAGTCTTTACTGATAAGACCTGGCTTCAGGAATCTCAGGCCTCTGAGATGTGTGGGAAAGTCTGAAGTAATCATGATTTACCCTCGGGGAAGGGGGACCCAATCAAGGTGTATTTAAAAAATCTAGGCACACACAACTCCATGGTGCCTGGTGGGATTCACCCACAAGAGCTGAGTGAGCTGGTGAATGTCATTGCAAGGCCACACTTGATTGTCTTTGAAAGACCTTAGTGACTGGGAGAGGTTTCTGAGAACTGGATGAAAGCAAAACCCCTGTCTTCATGAAGGGCTAGAAGGAGGACTTGGGGAACTACAGGCCTATCAGGCTCACCTTGATCCCTGGGAACATGATGGAGCAACTAATCCCAGAAGCTATTTCCAAACACACAAAGGACAAAAAAGTGACTAGGAGTAGTCAATACGGATTCATGAAGGGGAAATCATGCTTAATCAACCTGATAAGCTTCTATGACAACAACTAACTCAGTGGGTAAAGGTAGACTAGTAGATGTTGTTTATCTTGACTTTTGCAAGGCTTTCAATACTCTCTCCCAAAACTTCCTCATAGAAAAGCTGATTAATTATGAGCTAGATAAATGGACAGTGAGGTGAACTGAAAACTGGGAGAACTGCCAGGCTTAAAAGATTATGACCAGTAGCTCAAAATCCATCTGGAAACCAGTCACTAGGGGAGTACTGCAAGTGTTGATATTGGTGCCAACACTGTTTAACAGCTTCATTAGTGATCTGGATGATGGGGCAGAATGCACTGTCATCACGTTTACAGATGATCTAAAACTGTGAGGAGCAGTTGGATGTGCTGTCATCCAGAGGGATCTTGACAAGTTGGAGAAATGGGCCAACAGGAACTTCATGAAGTTCAATGAAGGGAAGTACCAGGTCCTGCACCCAGTGAGGAATAACTCTATGTGCCAATACACACTGGGGGCCTACCAGCTGGAGAGCAGCTTTGCAGAAAAGGATCTGGGGGTCCTGGTGGACAGCAAGTTCAATATGAGCCAATAGTGTGCCCTGGAGGCAAAGAAAGCCAACAACACCCTGTGTTGATTTGAAAATCATTGCCAACATATCGAGGGAGGTGATGTTTCCCCTCAGTTCAGCACTGGTGAGGCCACATCTGGAGTTCTGGGTTCAGCTGTGGGTTCACCAGTACAACAGCAACAAGTGAGGTTCTGGAGTGAATCCAGTGAAGAACTGCAAAGATGATTAAGGGACTGGAGCATCTGTCAGATGAGGAGAGCCTGAGACCTGGGACTGTTCAGCCTGGAGAAGTGAAAACTCATGGGGGATCTGGTTGATGTGTATAAATACCTGATGAGAGGGTGTAAAGAAGACAGCCGGTCTTTTCTCAGTGGTGACCGGTGAAAAGAAAAGATACAGTGGGCACAAACTGAATTTCCAGTCAAACTTAAGAAAAACCTTTTTCTGCTGTGAGGGAAGTTGAACATTGGAACAGGTTGTCCAGTGTGGCTGTGGAGTCTCCATTCTTAGAGACATTAAAAACCTGACTGACATGTCCCTGGGCAACCTTCTGTAGCTAACCCTCTTTTCAGCAG
>NW_008825614.1:7072360-7075448 GCF_000699105.1 Pygoscelis adeliae
AGGTTCCCTCCAAACTCAACTATTCTGTGATTTTCTGATTATTATATGTAAAATCTCTGTAGCTGGAGATCACATCATACACAGATAAAAGGGAGTGCTAAAGCAGGTTGCAGAGGACTACTTCCCTTTCAGTATAATTCAGGAAAACTTGTTTTTTCTTTTCTTTTTTTTTCTCTTCTTGTTTTCTCTCTTCTTAGTTATTTGGTTGAGAAAAGGAATAGGTTTCTGGCTTGTATTGATTGCTTAGCTCCATATCTCCCAAAAGATCCCACATTTGAATATTTCTCTTCCATTTTGTTATTGTTGATTGATTTGAATAGAAGCTGATCCTGTTCCTGAAGTGTTTGGTAGGAACCGAGACAATGGCTTCAGCCAAAGCCAGCTTGAGACACTGAGTTGTAGGCTGTTTACCATAATGGGGTGTGAAGCGTGTTTAAAGCCCTAATAGTAAAACTTCTTCACAGACCTTGAACTGGGGAATTAAACCATGTACAGAAACTTCCTTTTTGAGGATAACAGTTATAAACACTGACCTCAATACAGTTCAAGCTGTAGCTGTACCTTCCCTTAGCCGATGCTGTATCGTATGCGGAGACAACTCTAATTAGCACATAGAGATGCCTCATGAGCAAATAACATCACAGCTTCAAGTAACTGTTTGGTTACAGTTGGAGTTGTCTATAGCAAACCCATAGACTCTAGAAGAAAGTTCTTTTCAGGAAAATCCTTCTTGCTTAGATCTGATCATTCATTTTTGAGAAAACTTTTATTCTTCAGAAGGTGTTCTGCCCTTTCATTTTTCTGAATCTCTTTTGCAATCGAATAATAAAACAAAAAAATGTTGATTTTCTCGTGTTTTACAATCTCATTGACCAAAGTGTAATGCATTCTTTTTCCCCCAAACTGTTTAAGAGGCAGGTAATTTGAACAATTCTAGCATCTTCCTTGCTTTTGTATTCATACAGTATAAACTAAAATTATGCACAAGATTCATCAAAGTTGAGCTGTGCTGCTAAGAAGTGTGTAACTCAGATATAGAATGAGCCATTTAAAGAAGTTATTGATGCCAACATTAAATTTACAATTATTCATAAAAGAAAGCCATTTGAAGAATTCCCCATGCTGCAAGTACACAAAATACTTTGCTACGCTTAAGAAGTTACATTTATTAATAGCCCTTTTTGCCAGAATCTCATTTCACCAAAGGAAACTTCATCCTCCAATGGGAATAAGAATCACATGAACGTCACAGATGCTACAAGTTTATTCACCATAACAAAAAAAAAGACATCCAACTATCTCATAACAATGATGTTTCAAAGTAGGCAGCTGTCTGAAATGTAGGACACAAGAAAACTTAGACACAAGAAATTGTTGTAATTAATGAACCTTATTAACTACACCTTTTTTCCCCTCCTTGGGTTCATACGTAGTGCTAGAAATGCTTCGTGAAAGTCTTGTTCTTGTAACATTTAACTTATGTTACATATGATATGTAAATTTCTTTATTGATGATGTTTCACTTATTCCCTTGCCGTGATAGTACATAGAGATCTCCTATCTAGGGTCTAGTTTTCCAACCAGCTAGGCTACAACCTTATTTAGAAACTTTTTTAGAAATCCCATGATTATCATAGGAATTAAGCATCTCACATTGGCTTTGGTAGGATACATAGTTTATCAGTAGTTCAAAAATCAGAACGATCTGAAGCTAGGAAAGCAAAGATTAAGGGCTGTAAAAGGTATATTTGCATTATTCATGCAAATAATCTTTGAAAAGTGTAAATAGCTAGATTACAAAAACAGATTCTTTTTTTTTTTAGGTGGGATGTTTTTTGCATAGAAGTTTTGGTACAGACATGAAAATCCAGCTATTTAAGGCTAGAGCTACTTAGACTTCTAAATTTTAAAGCTTCATTTTTCCTTTCTGTCGTGGTTTAACCCCAGCCAGCGACCAAGCACCACACAGCCACTTGCTCACTCTCCCCCGGTGGGATGGGGGAGAGAATCAGAAGAGTAAAAGTGAGAAAACTCGTGGGTTGAGATAAAGACAGTTTAATAGGGAAAGCAAAAGCCACGTGCGCAAGCAAAACAAAACAAGGAATTCATTCAGTACTTCCCATCAGCAGGCAGGTGTTCAGCCACCTCCAGGAAAGCAGGGCTCCATCACGCGTAACGGTTACTTGGGAAGACAAAATGCCATAACTCTGAATGTTCCCCCCCTTCCTTCATCTTCCCCCAGCTTTATATGCTGAGCATGATGTCATATGGTATGGAATATCCCTTTGGTCAGCTGGGGTCAGTTGTCCCTGCTGTGTCCCCTCCCAGCTTCTTGTGCACCCCCAGCCCACACGCTGATGGGGCGGTGTGAGAAGCAGAAAAGGCCTTGACTCTGTGTAAGCACTGCTCAGCAGTAACGAAAACATCCCTGTGTTATCAACACTGTTTTCGGCACACATCCAAAACACAGCCCCATCCTAGCTACTATGAAGAAAATTAACTCTATCGCAGCCAAAACCAGCACACTTTCAATAGGAGTTTGGGAAAAAAAAATCAAAGATAGAAATACCTATAAATCCAATCTCTTATTGAAAAGAGTTAATAATGGAGTACACAGGCACCATTTATTTCTTCATATACTACTATAACATGTCTATGTCTCTCTCTATTCTCACTAGTGGCTTGGGTTTTTGATTTGTTTTTTGAAGGACCTCAACCTTTGCATCCTTATTATTTAAAATGAAGAATAGAATGGCAGATGAGGTGGCAAAAAGAGATGCTCTAATAAAACTGACAGGATGATATGAGGGGTTGTTTCCTTCCCTTTTTGAAACAAGATCTCTCTGCAATGTAGATGAGGAAGACAGCCCAATAGTTTCACATCTGTTGTAGGAGGACTCCCTTTGACTGAATACATACCCAAAGGGGTGGGGTGGCCATCCTGACGCTGAATACAGTTTTCAGGTGGCCCTAGATATGGGCCACCATCACCACCTCCCCTTTTTTCAAAGCAATCTCTACGTATTTGTCAAAGTCTTCTAAGAAATAAGGAATTCATCTTCACAGATTCTTCTTCGAAGTTGTCTTT